>NC_080168.1:53800194-54087694 GCF_950295315.1 Erinaceus europaeus
AATTACCATGGTTATGGCTAGATTTCCATCTTTATAGTCCTGTCCCTGTGGGTCCAATTTGAGAAGTGGGAAAAGTGAATAGTGAAAAGAAGAGTTACTGCATATTTCTCCCTCCCTGGACCTCAGAGTTCAAAAAAAAATTATCCCAAGCCTTTCAAAGTTTTATTATATAGGAAGAAGAAAAAGGAAAATTTCAAAATATATAGTTATAAATAGCTCTTTGGCTCTGATTTCATTGTTTCTTCAAGCTCTGCAAATTTTATTCTGGGGGACTTTATTCAGACACATGCAATTACCTAAGCTAAGCAATTTTTCATACTTTCAAGGCTCTTGCATTATTGCACCTGTACGACGGCTTTATAATTCAGTAGTAATTGAACAGCAATTATTTTTCATGATGCATGTACATTTTTTATATCAGATTGTTGGCGGATATTCTTTATGATGATGTCGTTTTCACTAATGAGGAAATTAGAGCAAGTAATCTCATAGAGTGAGATGTCTTTTTTTTCTGACTCATTTCCTAGCTCTTGACATGAATTTTAGAAGTTTCCATATTGTAAAGCAGCATATACAAATGGGAACAAAGCTCTGTCTGAATTTATGGGAGGTCCGAAGAGCAGTGAACTCTTTTACAACTGGTAAGATCCTGTCTATCCCATTCATGTGATGGGCTAATACACACACACACACACACACACACACACACACACACACACACACACACACACACACACACGTTTAGATTATAAAATTTTGATAGAGTAGTGTCCTATGGTTGGAGGCAGTGGATAAAGCACTGAACTACCAAGTATGAGTTCCTGGGTTCAATCCCAGGCATCCCATGTTTTCTGTCTCTCCCTTTCCCCCTTCTCCCTTTCCTTTCCCTTCCCCTCTCCTTTCCCCTCACCCTCTCTTCCCTCTCCCTCTCATCTCCATCTTTCTCTCTTATTAAATAAATAGACCTCTTTTTTAAAAAATTCCCAGAGAACAAAGTTCAAGTCTTTGAATGTTCTGCCTAGGATAGGTTCTCAAATGTCAGTCTGATGCATGCACTACTTTGACAAAGGACACCAGAGCAGTGAACTTAGGAACCAAGTCAACTCAAATTAGACCATGTCAGACCAATCAGATCATCAAATCCAATGCTATGGAGTACTTGTGGCATGGAAGGGCCTTTGCTATTGCTAGAAATTCAGAGGTGAATAAGTTTACATCATAAGATTTTTTTTCTTTTGCTGATTTACTTTTAATAACTTTTAAAAATTATTTACCAGATAAAAACAGCCAGAAATCAAGTAGGTAGCAGGGGACAGAGAGGGAGAGAGACAGAGAGACACCTGCATCCCTGCTTCACCACTTGTGAAGCTTTCCCCCTGCAGGTGGGGACTAGGTGCTCGAACTCAGGTCCTTGTGCATTGTAACATGTGCACTCAACCAGGTGCGCCACCATCCAGCACCCTATTTTATTGCTTTAATAATGATCACCAAGACTATAGGATAAGAGGGTACAGTTCCACACAATTCCCATCACCAGAGTTCTGTATCCTACAATTCTGTATCACCAGAGTTCTGTAGCTGGGATTTTCTAGAGGAAGTAATCCCTGAGGAAACCTCTCTCTCTCTTAATTTATTATTGGATAGAAACAGAAATTGAAGTGGAAGGGTAGGTTGAGACGGAAAGAGACAGAGAGACACCTGCAGCCTTGCCTCACCACTCATGAAGTCTTTCCCCGCAGGTGGGGACCAGGGGCTCAAACCTGGGTCTTTACACACTCACTGTAATGTGTGCACTTAACCCGGTGTGCCACCACCTGGCCCCCCTGAGTGGAATCTCAATGAGGGGTAGATGAGAATCCAGGAAAAGAAGTTGGGAAGTACATTCTGGAAAGGTACCGACTTGTGAAAACAAGTAGAGGTTGAGAACTGCAGATCTTTTGATAGGACCTAAGCACAATGTAGAGTATTGAGAGATAAATTTGAGGGGTCTGGGCAGTGGCACATCCAGTTAAGCACACATATCACCATGTGAAAGGACTTGGGTTCAAAGCCCCATTCTGTACCTTTGGGGGGATGCTTTATGTACAGTGAGGCAGGTCTGTAGGTGTCTTATCTTTCTCTCTCCTTCTCTAGCTCCCCTTCCTCTATCAATTTCTCTCTGTCCCATCAAATAAAGGTGGAAAGAAAAAAATGGAAAAAATGGCCACCAGCAGTGGCGGATTCATAGTGTTGGCACTGAGCCTCAGCAGTAACACTGCCGGCAAATAATAATTATTATTATTATAGTAATAATAATAATTATTACAGTAATAATAATAAATTTGAGGAAGCAAAAATCTCTCCCTCCCTTAATGCTTGCTTCCCTCCCTCTCTATTTCCTTTTTTCTCTCTCTCTTCCTCAGCCATAAATATATAAATATTTTAAAAAATATATTTGTGCTGGAAGAGGGACTCAGTCTTGACTCCCAGAAAGAAACTCCATGGTTCTATTTCCCAGGATCCTGGTTCATGGAGGGGCTTTGCAGTGGTAGATTGGATGAAGTGCAGGAGGTAATGACCTGAGGTTTGAAGAACTTGTGGAACATACAGAGATGACCAAGCTATTCATTTCTGAGATTGTGGTGACAGCCTGGATGACAGAGATTGAGTCATCAGTTTGTGGATAGTAGATGGAACCATTAGAATGATGAAAACCATGCAATGAGGATGGAAAGATTTTTTTTTGGATCATTTTATTTATTTTTTTTTGGGGGGGGGGAGAGATACCGAGAGCAGAACACTGCTCAGCTCTGGCTGATGATGATGTTGGGGATTGAACCTGGGACCTCGGAACCTCAGGTATGAAAGTCCTTTGAAGGCCTATCATGCTGTCTCCCTAGCCCAGGATGGAGAGAATTAAGGACAAAATGTGGCTGGAAGATAGCACAGGGTTTGGACACATAATTTGTAGGCATGGGTTCCTGAATTCAGTTCCCAGAACTACCTGTGCCAGAGTGCTACTCTGGTTCTTTTTCTAGTAAATAAGTAATAAATAAATAAATAAATAAATAAACAAATGTAACCTTAAAATAAGAAAACAAGATCAGTTTGGAGGATTTCCACTTTTAAGATGGAAAAAAGTGAAGTGTATGTGCAAGAGTAGGATGGAAAAGGGAAAATGATGGTAGAGCTAGGGTTGCCAGTAGATTTATGAAGAGCTGAATTGCCAAAAGTCCAGGCAGATAATAAAGGAAATGGCCTTATCTGACTGAGTAGTAAACAAGATCTTGCTCTCTTTGTTGTGGGGCCAATCTCATCTTCAAGTTAAGTACTCTACTGAGAAGCTTTCCAAATGCCTAGGAAGAGGGAGGGACTCATTTCCCTGAAATGAGGACACAGTCAGGGGACATTTGAGCCAAATCTGAAGAAAGTGGGAATCTGGAACTTGGAAGATGATTTTAGGGGGGGGCAGGCCCTGGAACACCTTGAATACACACATTACAGTGATCGAGGACCCCAGTTCAAGCCCCTGGTCCCCACCTGCACAGGGGAAGCTTCCCAAGTGTTGACACACGGCTCCATATCTATCTCCCCCACCTCTCTTAACTTCTCTCTGTTTCTGTCCAAAATAAACAAAGAAAATATTTTTAAGAAGGTTTTTTAAAAATGCTACTAAGAGACACAGAATGAGCAGAACCATAGAAGCCTGGATAAGATCTGAGATTTGAGCAGCAGTGTGACTGGGGATAACCTGACTGCTTCACAAGGCCTTCGGATTTCCAGATGTGTGCCCACACCATGATCTAATTGAGGCAGGCACAGCTGGTAAGAGAGGTGCAGAAAGTGTACAGAGACCAATCTTCCCTGGGACAGAGCAAAGTAAGCATAAAGGCCAGGCATGGATCTAAGAGACAGAAAGAGATATATTCCATGGACGGTCAGAAGGATTGATGCCTAAAGATACTGCTTGTGTGGACTGAGCCAGAACTACAACCACACCTGTCTCTTCACATGCCTTGCCTTATTGGTCCCCACATACATCTGGGTGATTGATGTTTGACTAGAATGGAGAATATGGAAGGCAAAACATAATTGTGGATAGAAGTGGAGCTTGAATTTAGGAATATGCTTGAAATCATCAAGCAGCATTCAGATAAATGATAGGATATGGTCTGGGGACACAAGATTATGTCTTCTGGGAGTCGGGTGCTAGTGTAGTGGGTTAAGTGCACATGGTGCAAAGTGCAAGGATCGGCGTAAGGATCCTGGTCTAGGCCCCAGCTTCCCACCTGCAGGGGGATTGCTTCACAGGCGGTGAAGTTGGTCTGCAGGTGTCTATCTTTCTCTCCCCCTCTTTGTCTTCCCCTCCTCTCCATTTCTCTCTGTCCTATCCAACAACGACGACATCAACAACAACAGTAACAACAATAAAACAACAAGGGCAACAAAAGGAAATAAATATATATTTTTAAAGATTATGTCTGCTAGTGGTCCTGTTTTGAGAATTAAGACAACAGGTACAGATTTAACATTCAAATGGATGGAACAGATGAGGTCATCCAGGAAAGATGTGCAAAATGAGACCAACAAAGACACAACCTTTTGTAGGGAAACTGACAATTCTGGATTAGGTATTTACACTGTGTTTTCATCAGTTGTCCTTTTAGATTCTGTTGCCATTGTAGAGAAAGACATCCTTTCATTGTAAATAGGTCAATGAAGTGGAAAATGATGCTAAAACTGCTTAATGCCCTACTTTTTCCTCTTTAAAAAGTGTGTCTACTGCTGACAAGGTTTGATCGCCTAATTCTTCTTTTGCTTGTGTTCTTTTATTATTTTTAAAGACAGAAACCCACTAGATTGAAGATTTGTATTAACTCACTTCACTTCATCCTGTAAATTCCAGATACCCACCTCCTTTCATTCTTCCTTTTTCCTTCTTTCCTTTTTCCTTTTCTTCCTCCTGCCCTCGTCTCATCCCCTCCCCTTCCTTTTCCTCCCTTCCTTCCTTCCTTCCTTCCTTCCTTCCTTCCTTCCTTCCTTCCTTCCTTCCTTCCTTCCATTTCTTCTTTTCCTTTCTTTCTCTCCCTCTTTCTTTATCCTCTTTCTCTCTCCTCTCCCCTCCCCTCCCCTCCCCTCCCCTCCCCTCCCCTCCTCTCCTCTCCTCTCCTCTCCTCCCCTCCTCTCCTCTCCTCTCCTCCCCTCCCCTCCCCTCTCCCCTCCCCTCTCCCCTCCCCTCCCCTCCCCTCTCCTCCCTTCTCTCTCTCTCTCTCTCTCTCTCTCTCTCTCTCTCTCTCGCTTCTGTATTTATCATCATATCCAGCAGACCCACTTTTAAAAATCAACTTTGAGCAGTACTTTGGCCACCTTCACTAAGAGGAGTAAATGGCTGCTTCCTGACTCCCTTTGTGCTGTGCTAGCAGTCTCCATTCAACACCCAGAGAGCACAGAGCATTTAGTTGTTGCATTCCCTTACATTTGCAATTCATTTTCTGTGTCAATTCATGTGGCTGGTATTATAAAAATCATTTTAAACCTAGTTTAACTTTTCTTTTTTAACGTTTGGCTTATTCATAATTTTATGAGTTATAAATTTTATTGCATTGTGAATTGCCTTCCCCATCTGCAGCTAACTCTGAGGAAGTCCTTGGAGGAATTGCTTAGGATGTGGTAAAAAAAAAAAATGAAAAGAAAGGGGCTTCTGTGGTGATGTTGTACATGTTAGGTCAGGTTGTATCCTTGGGTAGGAAATAACTAGGAGGGAATATTTGGCTTGTGTAAATCTGGCTTCATTTGAAGTGTCCACTCTAGCTGAACACTCAGACCCAGTCTACAACATGCAAAACGGATATTAATTATAATATAGTTGCATAATTCAATGAAATAACAGCCCTAACTGCTTCATGTAAAGTCCTTCTCAACTAAATATTTTCTTCAGTGTTGAGTCATGACAATGATGAACATATTTTTATGTTTGATTTTTTTTCTTGTAAAATACTGATTTGGTCTTGCTGGTGTTATTATTGATCATACCTAATATCTATGAAGTGGTATAGAAGTCCTTGCATCCATTTTCCATTTTTTATATATTGAGGGGATTAATGGTTTACAGTCAAAAGTAAAATGCAGTAGTTTGCACATGTGTAACATTTCTCAGTTTTCCACATAACAATTCAACCCTCTCTAGGTCCTCCTCTGCCATCATGTTCCAGGATCTGAACTCCCCCGACCACCCTTGAGTTTTTTACTTTGGTGCAATACACCAAACCCAGTCCAAGTTCTGCTTTGTGTTTTCTTATTTTTCAACTTCTTTTAAAGTTATTATTAGTGATTTAATAGTGATTGACAAGATTTTGGGATAAGAGGGTATAGTTCCATACAATTCCCACCACCAGAGTACCATATCCCCTCCCCTCCATTGGAAGCTTCCCTATTCTTTATCCCTCTGGGAATATGAACCAAAGATCTCTATAGGGTGCAGAAGGTGAGAGGCCTGGCTTCCGTAATTGCTTCTCCACTGGACCTGGGTGTCGGCAGATCAATCCAAACTTAAAAAAAAAATTTATTTATTTATTTATTTATTTATTTTCCTTTTTGTTGCCCTTGTTGTTTATTATTATTGTTGTTGTTATTGATGTTGCTGTTGTTGGATAGGACAGAGAGAAATGGAGAGAGGAGGGGAAGACAGAGAGGGGATGAGAAAGATAAGACATCTGCAGACCTGCTTCATCACCTGTGAAGTGACTCCCCTGTAGGTGGGAAGCCAGGGGCTCGAACCAGGATCCTTACGCCAGTCCCTGCGCTTTGCGCCATGTGTGCTTAACCCACTGCACTACTGCCCAACTCCCACCCCGCCCCAGCCTGTTTTTATCTTTCCCTAGTGGGGCAGGGCTCTGGGGATGTGGGGTTCCAGGACTCATTGGTGGAATCATCTGCTCAGGGAAGGCTGGGTAGTGTCATGGTAGTATTTTTCAACTTCTATGAGTGAAATTATCCCATATTTATCCTTCTGTTTCTGAATTATCTCACTTAACATAACTCTTTCAAGCTCCATCCAAGATTTTAATAGTTGAGTAGTATTCCATTTGACTGTGTGTATAGACCAGAACTTGCTCAGCCACTCATCTGCTGTTGGGACACCTGGGTTGCTTCCAGGTTTTGGCTATTATAAATTGTGCTGCTATGAACATAAGTGTACACAAATCTATTTGAGCATTCATATTTTATTATAGAGGCAAAGGAAGAAATGGCCAGGAGTGTGTAGAGGAAGTGGTGTCATCTTGAGTTTACTGTTATTAACAAAGGCTGTAACTCAAAACATTAAAGAACAACTACAAAGAATTTTGGATCCAAGTTCTTCTGGATTGTTGATTCAAACCAAATAGGATTTTGGGGTCCAGGTGCTGGCACACTCGGTTGAACACACACATTTCCATGTGCAGGGACCTGGATTCAAGCTCCCCACCCTCAGGGACTAAGTTTCACAAGAAGTGACGTAGGTCCACAGGTGCCTATCATTCTCTCTACCCATCATCCATCTATCTACCTATTAACTATCTATATATCCAGCTATCTAAAAACATGTTATTTATTTAATTGAATGAGAGAGAAAGATACAGGGAGGGTGACATAGAGAATGACCAGAGCAGTGCTCAACTCTGGCTTATGGTGCTCCTGGGGACCTGAGACCTCAGGGCCTTAGGCATAAAAGTCTTTTGCATAATCACTGTGTTATCTCTCCAGGCTCCATATCTATCTATCTATCTATCTATCTATCTATCTATCTATCTGTCTCTTCCCATTTCAATTTCTCTCTGTCCTATCAAATAAAAAAATAGAAAAAAATTAAAAAAAGGAAAAAAATGGCTACGAGGAGTAGTGGTACTAGCCCAAGTGATAACCATGGTGATGATATATATATGATTATAATTAATTTCTTTATGTTCATTATGTAAACACATAGGTTTTATGTTTCCTATATTCTGTAATTATGCCCCTAGTGTTTGGAAAGGTCAGCATACTAGGAGATAGAAGATCCAGGATTTGGACACTGCTCTTCTGGCCTTAACCTCACTTTTTAATTAGCTAATTGTATTATTATTATCTTGTTTTGGTTTGGTTTTACCACCAGGGCTATCACTAGAGTTCAGTGCATGTATAACTCCAGTATTCCTAGCAGATTTTTTTTTCTCCTTTTCCTTTCTTGTGCTTTTTAAAATTTTCCTGGATAGAGACAGAATATGTATGTAAGTATTCATCCATCTGTCCATCTGTTTGTTTGTTTATTTATTTATTTATTTATTTATCTACACATTCAGTACATATATACACATACTTAACTGTTTCCATATACAGGAATTAGCTTCCATAATAACCAGATTTTTTGTTGCTTCCTCCCTTCCCTGAAACATTTGAGCATCCTGAAAGCTTTTAAAATAAATTAGATAATACATATGTCAGGGAAGATTAGTAAAAACAAGAGTAGAAAGGTCACATTGACATTGTTCCAGCTGTCCAAATAGCTACCCAAAATAATGTTTTGGTCCTTATCTTCTTCCTAATTCATGCTTTACAGGTAAACTCAGAAATGAGTGAACAATCTCAAATGGCAGGGAATGCAATGCTTTGTTGAGATTTACGTAATGGAAATGCTGATGCCTATCCAAATCGTGCAGCAAGATGAGCAGAGTGGATAGAAAGTTGCAGTTAGGCCTCAGTCCACTGGAGACACTGACAGAAGAATAAAGAGGGGAAAAAGAAATGACAGGCTTAAGAGAGCGTCAGGGAATTAACTTGGCATCTGACTTCACAGAAGGCCTGGCGCAGTAACTACTTTTTGATTTAGATTCAAATACGATCAACCAAAATGGGTCTAGGCATTTTTAGAGGTAGTTTATAGGCTGATATATACACTAGCTAGCAAAAAAAAGGAAAGAAAAACGCAGAAAACAATTATAATAGAACTGGAGAGATTCAATGCCATCAAACCAAGCACTGGTGAGTAAAAAATAAAGGCGTTAACCCAAAGAAATGGTGGAATTGAGAGAGGGAGGGAAGACAAAGAGCTGAAGAGAAAGATACCTGCAAACCTTCTTGGTAGAATTTATTTGCCAGGATGGAGCAGATAGTCCATCTCTTTCCATGTCTTCATCATGATTTCTTTCAGTTTCTGTCCTCTCTGTCCAAGTGTCCTTACCTTTACCATGTGTTATTTCTCTTTCCTATTCTTATGTAAACTTCTGAACTTTCAATTTCTTATCCGTCACTCTCCTCCAGATTTAGCCTTCCTGAAATGGACCCATTTTATCTGCAGCTATTTTTCAGATTGTCTCCTCTTTTCTATCCTTAATGTTCCTTATGCCAGCCCTCATTAGGCCTTGTCATAATTACTGTGAGAGAGTGACTCTTGTGACATCATGAAGGCATTCAGCTGCCATAGTCCTCTCTGTGCTGTGTCACTTCCCAGAGTGAAGCCCATTAAAGAAGCAATTGCTGGGGCCAGGCGGTGGCACACCTGGTTAATGGCACACATTACAGTGCACAAGGAGCTGGGTTCGAGCCCCTGGTCCCCACCTGCAGGGGGAAAACTTCACAAGTGGTGAAGCAGGGCTGCAGGTGTCTCTCTGTCTCTCTCCCTCTCTATCTTCCCTTCTCCTCTCAATTTCTCTCTGTCTCGATCCAATAATAGTAAGTAAAAATATGTAATAAAAAATTAAAAAAGAAGACATTGATCAACATCACCTGTCCTCTTCTCAGCCTTCAGCTCTCCTCCTCCTCTCCCCTTCCCTTTCCCCCTCTCCTACTCCCCCTTCTCTCCTCTCCTCCCCCCTCCCTTTTCCTCTCTCTCCCTTAGCTTCTTAAATAGATTTTATTTATGTGATAGGGAGAGAAAAAACCAGTCATCACTCTGGTACATGTGCTGCTGGGATTGAACTCAGGACCTCATGCTTGAGAGTCCAATGCTTAATCCACTGTGCCATCTCCGGGACCACTCCCTTAGCTTTATCAATATAGAATTTGTAGTTCCCAACACTTTTCTGGTCTTAGTTTCTTCCCATTGACCCATATAATTTCTGTTTCATGACTACTGTCTTCTCCCATTGAGTCAGTTGCATTTCTAGTTCAAGATTTATTGCAGACTTTCTGACCTCTGGGAATCAGGCCCCAGGCCTCTTCCTCCCTACTCCCTGTAACACTACACTTCACCCTAACCAATCCACGATAATTTACTATTTATCTTTTTGTACTTTGTCCTCCTGTCTTGCAGACATGGATGGACTCTTGTTTCTCTTCAAACTGAGGGGGGATCTCCAAAAATTAAGCCCCTGAAAATGCTTATAGTGTGTGCTTATGAGAATGGTGCATTTGTAAGAAGGCCCCAGAGGGTGCTTACTAGAAATCTGGGTGATTCCAAGAAGATCTCTGTCTTCCTGGCTACTGGGGTAGAAGGCCCCTTGCAGGAAGGCCAGAGATGGGTGGGGAAGTAGGGGGGAAGCATAGAACTAAGAGGGAAACCAAATACATATGACTGAATTACAGTGACACACAGAACAGAAAAACTGAAAATATACAGAAAGTCAAGAGAATGTGCAGAGGGATTGAGTGTGTGCAAAAGTCTGAGATTGTGCAAGTGATTATACAGAAGGTCAAGTAAGTAAAAACAAAGAACTGAGATGAGAAAGGTCAGACTGAACTTCACTGATAAGCAGTCTTCTTCTTCTTCTAGCATTTGCCCTTCTTCCGTAGCCAGTCAACAGCGTCAGGTTGAGCCTGATGTAAAGTTTCGAGACCTCCTTTGAATCAGGAGAGGTGGCAGTCTGTCATAGTCATATGTGGGTCATAGTCTGTCTGTAGCCGCAGGGGCACTTCGGGTCGTCTCTGGCTCCCCAGCGATGGAACATAGTGGCGCACCGGCCATGGCCTGGAGGGCCCAATCATAACGTGCTAGGTCAAAGCCGGGTTGACGCTTGCAGGGGTCTGTGATGAGGTGTTTGTTCTTTACCTCAGCTGACTGCCAACTCTGTTTCCAAGAGACTGGAACAGAGAAGTTCAGTGTAGGTATAGGGGACCAGATTGGGTGACGAGATGTCAAGCGTTGGACAGGGTGGGCGAAGATATCCGCGTATATTGGCAGGTCGGGTCGAGCGAAAACGTGGGAAATGAACTTAGATGATGCCGCATCCCGATGAATATCTGGCGGGGCGATGTTGCTAAGAACTGGCAACCATGGAACCGGGGTGGAACGGATGGTTCCAGAAATGATCCTCATGGAGGAATATAATTTGGAATCGACCAAGTGGACATGGGGGCTACGGAACCATACTGGGGCACAGTATTCTGCAGTGGAATAGCATAATGCCAGAGATGATGATCGTAGTGTGGAAGCGCTCGCGCCCCATGAGGAGCTGGCCAGTCTTGCAATGATGTTATTCCTCGTGCCCACCTTTGCTGCAGTTTTTATGAGATGTTCGTGAAATGACAGAGTGCGATCGAGAGTAACGCCAAGATAGACTGGCTGGGCTTCATGCCGGATTCTTGTATCGCCAAGCTGCACATTAAGCTCACGCGAGGCCGAGGCATGGTGTAGATGGAAAACAGATGATACCGTTTTTGCAGTGCTAGGGATTAGTTGCCATTTTTTACAGTAATCAGATACCAGAGACATGTCTTTTGTGAGTGTTTCTTCGAGGATGTCAAACTTGGATGCCTGAGTTGCACAGCAGATGTCGTTGGCGTAGATGAACTTTCTTGAAGAAGTTTCTGGGAGGTCATTGATGTAAATATTAAATAGCGTAGGAGCCAGAACAAAGCCCTGGGGGAGGCCACTTGAGACAAGTCTCCATCTGCTAGACTTGTCACCCAGATGCACCTGGAATCTTCTGTTTTGGAGAAGAAACGATATAGTGTTGGCCACCCATGGAGGCAGGCATCTTGAGATCTTAACTAGGAGACCACGGTGCCAGACCGTGTCATAGGCTGCTGTGAGATCAACAAAGACAGCACCCATCTTTAAATTCTTCTGGAATCCATTTTCAATGTAAGTTGAGAGAGCCAGGGCTTGTTCGCAGGTAGATCTTCCTGGGCGGAAACCAGCTTGGGCGGGAGATAGGAATTTCTCTGTAAGAGGGGAAATATGTGACAGAAGCAGCCTCTCAAGGAGTTTGTAACAACACATGGAGAGGAGAGAAATTGGTCTATAGCTGGTGGCCAGTGTTGGGTCTTTCTTTGGTTTCAAAACCGCTATAATCTTCGCACGACGCCAAACTTTGGGCATAGACTCAGATTCCAAGATGTGGGACAGGAATGAAGCGAGCCACTTCTTTGCTGCGGGGCCCAGGTTAAGAATGAGTTCTGGGGTGACGTTATCATAGCCAGCAGCTGTTCCCAGTTTAACCCTCTTCAAAGCGTCTTCCAGTTCAGACAGTGTAAAGGGAGAGAGTTTTGGAGATGGACAAGATAACCGGAAGTGGGATGACCACTCGTGGGAAATTTCTCTTTTCCAGACTGGGTCGATCTTAGCACATCCAACTTGAGTTAGGTGACTGGCCACTGAGTTTGGAGATACGGGAGGATGGGAGACAGGAGGGGGTTGGCTACCAGCACCCAGTCTGTGAAGAAGCTTCCAGGCCTTCCTACTTGAGTGGGTGAAGTTCAGACTTTCCGTTAGTTGTTGCCAGAGGGCTTGGCGTGCTGCATCCAGGGAGGCAATGAGATGGTCAGCCACATCTGGGTCGCCCGACTCATCATACTGCTTTAGTAGTTGCTCGCATTCAGCATCAAGACAAGGCGTATAGTTAGCACGTCTCCCACGAGGAATGGCTTGGGAAGCTGCTTTGAAGATGGCTTGGTGGAAGCGCCTGTAGGAATCTTCAGAGGGGATAGAGTTAATTGGAATTGCAGGAATAGATTTGTTGGTAAGATCACTGAACAGACACCAGTTTGCTTTCCGAAAGTTCCATCTTAGTTTCTCCAAGCACATAATCAGTGGGAGCTGGAGACCAATGTGGATGATAGCTGGGCGGTGATGACTGTGCGGGAAGATCTTGAGAACGTGTCTCGTAGCGGGAAAGGCTTGGCCGTTGACTGTGCTAATCCAGCACAGGTTGGGTGACGAGTCTTTATTCCATCTAGCACTGTGAAAAAAGCCTGGCTGTTTGGGATCGTATAATAGGGAGAGGTCATTCGCTGAAGCCCAGTAGGCTAAGATAGAGCTGTCAGCACGAGTGGAGGAATATCCCCAGTCTTGGTGATGACTATTAAAGTCTCCAACATAAACGGCTGGGTGATTCGGGCTAGGCAGGACCTCATTATCCCATGAGGCACTGGGAGGCTTGACGAGCTGAATAGTTCCAATAGTAATGGAGTCGTAGAAGGTCGAAGAGGCCGTATGTTAAACGTCCGCAGGACACGATTTGGCATAGATGGCTCGGCCGTGTTAAGGATCGAGATTATAGCATATTAAATCGAATCCACTGATGGTGAATCGAGCAGCTTCATCGACTGCTGTATGTGTGATAAGCAGTAGATAAGTAGAGCACAAGGACAGAAAAGTACAATGCCTTATATAGCAGAGAGACTATTAAGGCAAAGAAAGAATCAATTGGGGCCCAGCAGGTTGAGTGCACCAGGGTTGAGTACACATATTGCAAGAACCAGCACAGGGATCCCGGTTCGAACCCCCAGGCTCTCCACCTGCAGGGGGTTGCATCACAAGCAGTGAAGCAGGTCTGCAGGTGTTTATGTTTCTCTCCCCCTCTCTGTCTTCCCCTCTTCTCTTGATTTCTCTCTGACCTGTCCAACAGCAACAACAATAACAACAGCAACAACAACAACAGTGGATGAAGGGTGGCCTCCAAGAGCAGAGGATTCATACTGCAGGCACCAAGCTCCAGCAAAAACCCTGGAGGCAAAAAGGAAGAAGAGGAGGTGGAGCGGGGGGAGGGTATAGCTCAGTGGTGGAGCATTTGACTGCAGAAGAAGAAGAAGAAAGAAAAGAGAAAGGAAGGCAGGAAGGGAAGAAGGAAGGAAGGAAGGAAGGAAGGAAGGAAGGAAGGAAGGAAATGAAACTGTAAGAAAGAGAGAAGCCCCAGATAACAAGAGACCATGAAAAGGGACTCCCCGCCCCCAACACACACACACACCTCCCACCCCCAGAAGTGTATCTTATGCAGAGGCAAAACTTCCCCAGACACAGGAAAAGACAACAGTAACTGTAACCGTAACTAAGGCAACCAGACCCTGAGCAATGGGTGCAAGTCCACCCCTTCACCTTGCAGCCTCTGCTTCTGTGATGACGTTTTCTCCTTCACCCACCACAGCTCTAGTCTTTCTGATTTCCAGCAGAATTCCCTAACAAAAGTGACAACAATTGGAAAAGTATATGGTAAGAAAACAGCCTTTTAGGGAACGACTGGATAAGTGAATAAATGTTTATCACTCCACTGTGATCAGCATTCCATCAGTGACACCCAGCCATCAGCAGAGGACTTCCTAACACATTTTTTTTTCCAAAGCCATCTTTATGTTTCTCATATGGAGACTCTCCTTTTACCCCGACACCGTACAAATGAGTCACACCTCAGCTGTAATGAAAATTTCCTCCCACTGCCAGTTCTCTGTTCCTGGTGGAAGGATCCATGTCAAAACTTTTTATTTTATTCCCTTCAGACTATTGTCATGGTCTTTTGGCTGATGTCCCAGCACACATCATTAACGGACTTCAGTTGGTATGAAGCGTCGCTCCAAGAATTCAATCTAACACTGGATCAAATAAGCACATCACTCTGGTTTCCGTGTTGTCAAAATTAGAGATGGAAAATTATTATTAGTTCCACATAGGCTCCCCTCCTCTGGGGATTTAAGGCAAAATTGTTCCCCTCTGGTGTTTTGTCCACTGAGTTGAAGTGAATTGAGCAACAGGTCCTCAACTATTTCTCTGGGGAGATTCTTTCACTGTGAGAGGAGTGCTTTTTTTTTTTTAAAGAAGAAGAAAACCCTTCAACTTATATTAAGTTTTCTTAACTGTTTTCTTTCTAGCCTTTGCTCATTTGAAGTTCACAGCAACTATCCAAGATGGAGTGATACCCCTTGGCCAAAAGGTTTATTTCCCCTTTGTTTTGCCTGTGGAAGGCATTGCCTTTTGTAATGGCCCACTTAATTCCAGTCATTTGAAATGAGTTAAATACTACCTCCTTCACACAATCTAAATTGGTTTAACATCTCTCAATGCAAGTTATTTGTGTAATTCCCCCACACATGCTAATGTTTACACCTCAATCTGACTGCATAGACATCAGGTCCAAACAAATGATTTCAGGGTCTTGGGAGCGAATTACTGTATTGATCTATTAAATAGACCTAAAATGCTTGTTTGGATTCAGAAGTCACTTGTAATCAGTGGCATTTTAGTGGAAGGCTTATGCTGTGAATGAATGGCTTAGTATTAGGAAGCAGAATCACGGTGCCTAACTACCTAAAGGGACTGATATTCCAAAAACTGTCCCCAATGGCCTCCAGTGCTACAGGCTTTGCTGCAAGCTTGATGTCAGCTTTCTCCATGAAGATAATCCTCAGTGTTAAATTATGGACAGAAAGGACATTTTTCCCTTTCTGCTTCTTCACACTTAGATACTGCATATCTCAGGGAAGATTTTAGCACAAGGGGAAGGAAAGCCTGATGGGTTTTTAAAGTCAAATAGACTTACATTCCAAGACCAATGCTCCTACCTCCTACCTATAAATCATCTAAAATATTATTTTCCTTTTGAAATCTTTGATCCCCGTCAACTGGAAATAGTAATTTCGAGTGGGGATTTAATACTATACTATATGTACAAGTGTGTCTTGGGACATAGGAGACATTCTATAAAATTTTTGTTTCTTTCTCCCCTTCTCTTTTTTTGCAAATTATACTATCTTACTGTATACAGCAATGAGATTATACTGGGAAATGTAGATGAACAGCTGGGATGAATTTTTTTAATTTTTATTTTATTTATTTATTTATTTATCTATCTATTTATTTTGCCTCCAGGGTTATCGCTGTGACTCGGTGCCTGCACCATGAATCCACTGCTCCTGGAGGCCATTTCTCCCATTTTGTTGCACTCGTTGTCATTATTGTTATTGTTGATGTTGTTGTTGGATAGGACAGAGAAAAATGGAGTGAGTAGGGGAAGACAGAGACGGGGAGAGAAAGATAGACACCTGCAGACCTGCTTCACCGCTTGTGAAGTGACCACCCCCCACCCCGCCTGGAGGTGGGGAGCCCGGGGCTCAAACCGAGATCCCTATGCTGATCCTTGCTCTTTGCATTATGTGCACTTAACCCACTGTGCTACCACCTGACCCCCAACAGCTGGGATGGATTTAATAAGCACATTGTGGCTATAGGAAGCCAGGGCATACTTCTTATTTAATTATTAATAAATTACCACAAATGATATTAAACAGAATGCTGCATCTTGGTTCAAGATACTACTACTATGGCTTATACTTGTTATCTACTTAGTGATCTGTTACATCCTTTTAAAGATCCCCTCTCTAAATCTCTTTCAACTTTTTCCCTAATATATCACTCACTCTATATCCTAGAAGACTATTTGGAGTATTGAGAAGGAAAAGTCTTTCTCTACCTCTGAAGTTTCTTTCAGTTGTTCTGATGATTACAATGCTATACACTAAAGTAACAGGAGAAATTAATTTTGTACGTACAGGAACCCATAGACATAAGAAGTTCAAAGATGGAAAGTTTAAAAGGGATCTATACCATCCTAAGGCAAAGCATGGAATAGGGACCCGAGGCTTTGAAAGGGAGAAGGACAAGTCACAGGACAGTCAGAGGAACAGATGTTTGGCAATTAAATGTTTGCCTTGTCATATAGACAGATCGTGAAAAGTTGTTTCTAGTAATAGCTCTCATTATAAACATACCCCTGCCCCATATCTAAATTAGTCTAGGTATTTAAGGGAGAGACAGACATTTCTCATATACCTGCAGGGTTTCAGTTGCCTTTGGCTCAAAATCATCCAAGTTTCAAAGCAGAACATCTTGGAGAGGCCTATTCTGAATCCCTCAGGAGCAGCTCAATCTTGCTTGTTTGAATCAGTGGTATGTAAATGTAGCAAACTAAAAAGCTATTTCAGGCATTCTGAAAACCTTTCCTCACCTCTTTATAATTAATTGGTCAATAGGACTAAGCAAAAAGTATGTGCATGTGTGCACAGAACGTGTCTGTGCACACACACAGATCTTGAGCTCAAAAGGAAAGCAGCATGGTGCCATTTGGCTCTATCCAGTCTCCCATTTTTCTTTCATCATTCTCCAGGCTGATTTTAGAGGGCCCCAAAAGTTTTATAATTAACTTTGCATTACTATATATCCCACTTAGCTTCCCAAATAAGTTTGGAGCCTTTGGCTTTAGGATGTGGTTATATGGGAGGGGATGGCAGATGTGTCCCAGTCTAACATCTTCGATGGTTTTCTTTTCTTTTCTTTTCTCTTCTCTTCTTTTATATATGCTCCGTTTTAATATTTTATTTATTCATTTAATATTTTTAAATATTTTATTTATTTAATATAGACAGAAGAATTGAGAGGAAAAGGGAGATAGAGGAAGAAAGGAAGAGAGACACCTATAGTCCTGCTTCACCACATGTGAAGCTTCCCCCCCTGCAGGTGGGGACTGCAGGGTTTGAACCTGTGTCCTTGCACATTGTAAAATGCATCCTCCATCAGGTACACTACCACCCAGCCCTTTCTAGTCCTTGCAAAACCTGCAAGTAGTCAACTTGATCAAGACCATGTCTGAAACCTCAGAAAGAAAGAATAAACTGCTTTGTGGATTGTAGTCCAGAGTAATAAATATATATGATGCTAGTAGTGATAAAGATTTCTAGATTGTATTTTCGGTTAAATTATGAGTCAGTGAAAAAACACAATCCAAATATTTGGTTCTCTATATTTTTAAAAAAGAATTTTGGTGGGGCTGGGTGGTGGTGCACCTGGTTGAGTGCACATGTTACAATGCACAAGGACCCAGGTTCGAGTCCCCAGTCCCCACCTGCAGGGGGAAAACTTCATGAGTGGTGAAGCAGGGCTGCAGCTGTCTCTCTGTCCCTCTTCCTCTCTATCCCCCCTTCCCTCTTGATTTCTGGCTGTCTCTATCTAATAAATAAAGATAACAAAAAAAGAACCTAGGGCACCTGGTTAAGAGCGCATAATACAGTGCACAAGGATGCAGGTTCAAGGCCCTGATCCCCACCTGCAGGAAGAAAGCTTCACAAGTGGAGAAGCAGGGCTTCAGATGTGTCTCTGTCTCTCTTCCTCTTTATCTCCCCCTCCCCTTTCAATTTCTGTCTGTCTCTATCTAGTAATAAATAATTTTTTTAAAAAAAAAAACTATTTTAAAAAAACTAAGAAAAAAAGAATTTTGTTGCATCAGGCTGGGCAGTGATGCATCTGGTTAAGCACATACAGTACTAAGCACAAGGACCTGCACAAGGATCCAGGTTTGAACCACTGCTCCCCACCTGTGGGGGGGGGGAGATACTTCACAAATAGTGAAGCAGGACTGCAAGTATCTGTCTTTGTCTCTCCCTTTCTATGTCCCCCTCTTATCTCAGTTTCCCTCTGTCCTATCCAGTAAGATGGGGGGTAGCGGGGAATGGTCACCAGGAGCAGTGAATTCGTAGTACAGGCACCAAGTCCCAGCGATAACCCTGGAGGCAAAAAAAAAAAAAAAAAACAAGAATTTTGTTGCTTTAATTTTTAAGTCACATTTTACGTGTTTAGAGGATCTCTAACTTTTTCAGTGGCTCTAAGTGAGGGGGATCAGAAAGAACCCTAGTTGAAGAAAAAGTATTCCTAAAAGCAGATGTTTACTTTCACTTGTTTTTATATAGAACTAGGCACCGGCCCCACTGAGAGGAGTTTCAGAGCAGTATTAATTTGGTTATTTTTACATAAATATGCATAAATATCTGAAAGACCTGCTCCAGATATGCAAAATACAGTAGCATCAATTAATTAGTATTACCTCTTTCAACCATATTCATGCCCCAAACTCAAGCATGAAAGTGACTGAAAGTGACACAACAGGTATTCTAGCCAATCAGTGCTCATTCATGCTTAAAGAAAATAAACATAGGAAGTTTTCAAATACACACAAAAGAGCATGTCACAAATGAAAACTCTCTTATTTGTAGTTGGAAACCTAACCTCTCTCATCCAATTCCTCCCTCCATCCTTTCACCATCCCCCCAACCCTCCCGAAGCTTGACACCCACCCACCCCCACGTGCACAGATACTAAATAATCTGTGTGCAGAGATTGGAGAGACCAAAGGTCTTGGTCAAGAATTTAATCATTAAGCTCCCATGGTTTTTCAAACTATTTACTGTTTTAGTTTTCGATATGATAGCTTCCAATCTCAAAGAAAGTGAAGCACAGAGTTAAGCGTGGAGGTAGACATTGGAGAGGGTTGATTGCTCTCTTGAGTAAATGGTGCCATTTGAGAGGAACTACAGAAAAGGCAAAAAGGAAAAAGATGTGTGGGTGGTGGAGGATGACTGAAACCTGGATTTTTGTAGCGATTAACTATATACTTTGCTTCATTGGAACAGATAGCAGTACCAAGGAGAGATTGTATTTTAAGTTCTGGAGAACAAGAAAAGAATGGCACCTTGTTGAGAGGAGAAGGAGGCTACATTAAAAAAAATTAGTGATTTAATAATGACCAACAGATTGTAGAACAGGGGCTTGGGCGGTGCGCAGCAGGTTAAGCGCATATGGCACAAAGCTCAAGGACTAGTGCAAGGATGCCAGTTAGAGCTTCCCACTCCCCACCTGCAGGGGGCTCGCTTCACAAGTGGTGAAGCAGGTTTGCAGGTGTCTTTATCTCCCCCTCTCTGTCTTCCCTCCTTCTCTCAATTTCTCTCTGTCTTGTCCAACAACAACAATCATAACAACAACGATAAACAACAAAGGCAAGGGCAACAAAGGGAAAAAATAGCCTCTAGGAGTAACAGATTTGTAGTACAGGCACTGAGCCCCAGCGGTAACCCTGGAGGCAAAAAAAAAAAAAAGATTGTAGAACAAGAGGGTTACATTTCCATACAATTCCCACCACCAGAGTTCCATACCCCATGTTCTCCATTGGAAGCTTCCCTATTTTTTTATCCCTCTGGGAGGATGGATCAAGATTTTTATGGGATGCAGAAGGTGGAAGGTCTGGCCTCTGTAATTGCTTCTCCACTGGACATGGACGTTGGCAGGTTGACCTATCCCCCCCAGCTTGTTTCCATCTTCCCCTAGTGGGGCAGGGCTCTGGGGAGGTGGGGTTCCAGGACATACTGGTGAGGTCATCTGCCCAAGGAAGTCAGGATGGTGTCATGGTAGCATCTGCAACTTGATGGCTGAAAAAGCATTAGTATGTAAAGCAGAAAAAATTGTTTAGTCATCAGGATTCTAAAGGTAAGAATAGAGCAGATGGAGCTAAGAGTCTTCATGTGGGAAGAAACTAGGAAGCCCATTTTAGATACAGTCCAAGGGGCCCATGACTTTAGCAATTTTTGTCTGAGCCTGGTAGCTAACATGCAGATGAGCTGAAAGTATTGTCTGGGAAGATGTTGTCAGAGTTTAGAATAGGACTAGAAAGCTGGATCAGGGTAGAGCATTTTTAGAGGAAGAGAAGAAAGAAGTACTAGGCTAAGAGATCTAACAAGTTTTCCTCTCCACAATCTGTTTTGTATTCCAAATTTTCAGTCCAGATGTTGTACACAGCTCAGCATGTGGCTATATTCACCCTGGACCATAGCTCATGTCTCTCCTCTGAGTTCTTCTATACCTGGGAGAAAAATGAAAACCTACCAAATTTCCACCACACCACAGGCAAATTAATAAACTATTCGCATAGTAAGCAATGGTTTGCAGGTAAATGAGTGAACTAGATCTCCATGTATTAACAAGGAGGAAAAAAAAAAAGAACCAGAAAAAACATAAAAGGATTATGGAGAAAGTGTGCAAAATGTTACATCCCAGATGATATCATACATACAAAGGTTAAAAAGGTAAGTTAATAATTGCCTCAGATACAGACAGGTGAAGGGGGACTGATAAGAAAGCAAATACGGAATAGAGGTTATCTTTAGGGAAAGAGGAAGGGTGGAGGGGGTAGAACTGGGCAGAGGGTGATGCAGGACCCATATGTCTATCTGCAGTATCTTGCTACCCCATTTCTGTTCTACAAGAACAGCACTTTCACCTGAGTTCAAAAGGACACAGGGTTGCCTAGTGAGACATGATGTTCTCTAGTTTCCTTTGCAGCTGCATATGCATGTGTGACTGAGTTCTTGCTAAGGTGGGGTGATCAGAAGGGAGGTGTATGGCTTCCACAGAGGAAACTGATTGACTTGACTTCACTTCTTTCTATTCCCATACTCTGCAAGGGGGCTCTGCTGCTTTGGATCCAGTCTCAACACTGAGTTCATAGGCAGCATTTTTAAAATTATTATTATCATTTGCCTCCAGAGTTATCGCTGGGGCTTAGTGCCTGCACTATGAATCCACTGCTTCTGGAGGCGATTTTTCCCATTTTGTTGCCCTTGTTGTTGTTATTGTTATTGCTGTTGTTGTTGGATAAGACAGAGAGAAATCAAAAGTTGAAGGGAAGACAGAGAGGAGGAGTGAAAGATAGATACCTGTAGATCTGCTTCATCTCCTGTGAAGTGACCCCCCCTGCAGGTGGGGATCTGGGGGCTGGAACTGGTTTCCTTACCTGGTCCTTGCAATTCATGCCATATGCCTTTAACCCACTGCGCTACTGCCCACCCTCCTTTTTAAATTTTTAATAGAAGTTTAATAATGTTTAGCAAGATTATAAGATAACAGGGGTACAACTCCACACAGTTCACACCATCAGAGTTCATTATAAAATTTTCCTCCAGGGTTATTGCTGGGGCTTGGTGCCAGCACTAGAAATTCACTGCTGCTGGAGGCCATCCCCCCCCCCTCCCGCTTTGTTGGATAGAACAGAGAGAAATTGAGAGGGAAGGAGGAGATAGAAAGGGAGAGAGAAAGACACCAGTAGATCTCCTTTGCCGGTTGTGACACATTCCCCCCCCCCCCCCCGCAGGTGAGGGGCTGGGAGATTGAACTGTGATCCTTGTTCAGGTCTTTGGGCTTTGTACTATGTGTATTTAACCAGGTGCACCACTGCCCCTGGACAACATTCCAGGGCAGGACACATGGTCACTGGGCCGTGACCTAGCTCTTTCATTTGTAATGAGATATAATGGGCATTAAAGACTGTATTAGCTTCAGATGTGCATTTGGTGGAATGTTTACCATAGTGGTCAAAACATTTGTCATCAGTTTAAACTCCCCCCCCCCCACACACACACACATACACACACACAGCATCAGGAGCTAGCTTAAAGTGTTGGGTGCAAGCCTGGTGTGAATGCCAGTACCGCATGGCAGCACCATGATGGCACCAGGGGACATCCCAGAAATGGTAAAGCAGTGCTGGGGTGTCTCTCCTTTTTCCATGTCTGTCTCCATGTCAAAAAATAAATAAATAAGAAAGAAAGAAGAGAAGGGAGAAAGAAAGAGGGGAAAGAAGGAAGAAAAAAGAAAGGGAAGGAGGGAATGAAAAAGTAAGAGAAAGAACAGGGAGTCAGGCTGTAGCACAACAGGTTAAGTGCACATGGCACAAACCGCAAGGACCAACATAAGGATTCTGGTTCGAGCCCCCACCTCCCCACCTGCAGGGGGGTTGCTTCACAAGCAGTAAAGCAGGTCTACAGGTGTCTTTCTCTCCCCCTTTCTGTCTTCCCCTCCTCTCTCCATTTCTTTCTGTCTTATCCAACAATGACATCATCAACAATGGCAATAATAACTAAATAATAAAAAGACAAGAGCAACAAAAGAGAATAAATAAATAAATGTGTTTTAAAAAGGAAGAAAAATACATTTAGAAAGAGAGAGAGAAAGAACAGAGGGCCAAAAAAAGTAGTTCACATGGATAGTGTGCCTGCTTGGTTATGTTCGCAACCCAGGTTTGAGCCCAACCCCCTCCATAGTTTCAGTGCTGTTGTGTCTTTCTCTTCCTCTCTCTCCATTTGAAAAAAACTTGGCCAGAGTTGAGAAGCCTTCGTGATGACAGATACAATAAAGTGAAATAAAATAAAATAGGGGGTCTGGCAGTAGCTCAGCAGGTTAACTGCACCTGGTGCAAAGCAAGGACTGGCATAAAAATCCTGGTTTGAGCCCTGGCTTCCTACCTGCAAGGGGCTTACTTCACAAATGGTGAAGCAGGTCTGCAGGTGCCTTTCTTGCTCTGTCCCTCTCTATCTCCCCCTCCTCTCTCAGTTTCCCTCTATCCTATACAATGATGGATTCCTGTTCCATAACAGGGGTTAATTTTTCAGCATCTGCATTTTGTAGGGACTGATGTATTCTGACTGTAGCATAGCTGTTTAGGAACAGAATTGCTCAGTCAATAGGATAATTTTCATTAATATTGTCAGAGTAACATTTTTTTCCAAGTGACTGTGAACTATGACCAGCAGTGTGTTAGAGATTCTCACTTAGTTTACAATTATTATATGTATATATCTTTGCACTCTTCTGCAGACAAGCTCCTTTCCAGTAGGAAACTTTTTTAAAAATTTAAAAAATGGAAATATGGACAAGACCATAGGATAAGAGGGGTACAATTCCACATAGTTCCCACCACCAGAACTCCTTGTAATCTCGACAGCTTTGAAATAATGACTCCAACTTACATTCTGCTTCAGGGTCCCTCCTGTGAAACTAATCAAACCACTTTATAAAGTTTTTTTTAATTATATTTATTTATTGGATGGAGACAGCTGGAAATCAAGAGGGTAGGGGGAGGTAGAGAGGAAGAGAGATACCTGCATTCCTACTTCACTACTTGCAAAGCTTTCCCCCTGCAGTGGGGAGCAGGGATTCAAACCTGGGTCCTTCCACATTGTAACATGTGCACTTAACCAGATGTGCCACCAACCGACCCCTCAAACCCTTTTCTCTAACATTGAGATGGACTCTGGGACTTGGAAAAGCAAAATCAAACTAGCCCGGGGCTTCTAGTTTAGAGGGTATGACAACCCCTCACCAGGAGAACCCATTACAATAACATTTGTACTGATTTCAGTTGAATCAAGACAGATTCTTCCAAATATATAAGGACCCCAGGCCCTTGACGGGACGGAACTGAGCAATGGATTCTGTGCAGTGGAACCCACCCCAACCTTTGCCCACCTTTCTCTTCATTGCCATCTAATAAAAAATCATGACCCTAGTGTTGTTTTCTCTGCTATTTTCTTGTCTTTCTCCTTTCTTCTCTTGTCCCTCCTCCTCCTCTTCCTCCTCCTACCCCCCGCCCGTCGGAGGATGGAACATTCTCTATCATTGTTGATCCAGGTTGAGGGCAAGGTCCTAAGGGGGCCCACAAAGGGGTCTATTGTGTTGTTCCTGATAGAGATGACTGGGACTGGAAACAATGGAGAGAGGGATTTATTTGAGGTCTAGGCCCATCAAGTCTGTCTGGGAGACTCAGGACTCCCCGATTAGGGCCCCAGCTGATGGAATGGCCTGATAGTAACTAAAAAGTCTTCGTTAAAGTATGCCAGTCTCTTGCCCTTATTAGGCTTTTGCAGTCCTTGTTTTGCTAAGGTTAGCTTAGGAGTGAGTGAGAGAACTGTAATAGGAAGTAGATGAGGAGGGTATCTAAGTCTAAGTGGACACTATTTCATTATCAACTTGATACTGACTCACTAAAGACTATTGTGTATTTTTGCTTTCAGGTATATATTTTGCTCTAATTTATAGATAACATGTGAACATATGCTCTATCTTATGGGACCTGGCCTATATCTAGGTTTTGGGACTTTGTTAGAAAGTGAACCTCCTGGAATGGAATTAGAGACTACCATGAAAAGAAAGGTCTCACCCGAGAGATGAGGGTGAAGGGTTGGCAATCCATGCCTGATGTCTCTGTACACAGTCTGAGGTGAAGCATGCTGAGATGGTACTTGTTACATTGATTGGGTTGGAATGAGCGGATGCAATATCATTTGGCCTGACTTGAGAGAAGCATGCAGGGAAGTGAACCCCACCCCAGAGGTTCCATGATTGGGAGAAACATAGGCTCTATAGAGGAAGTGGGAGATTCCTGTTGTCTTAGGGTTTAAGAAGACAATAGATAGTTATTGCAGTAATCACATTGTTTGGCAATTGGGTTAACTTTGAAGAATCCCTTTGTTAGGGTTTGCTGTATCATACACACCCTGACCATATTTCATGTCCTTTGACATTGCTTGCATATAGCTATGCCATACCACCAGTCGCTTTTGTCCTCCCTAGACTAAGCTTTTAAGAGAGTCAACATATCAAAGACTCAGCCTATGTATTAAAAAGATTCAGTTTGTGCTTTAAAAATTTTTGAGATAGTCAATCAATTTTTCCCCTCTCATGTTAATTAAATAGTGATTTATATGACTACAAATTGATAGGGTGTATATACACACCACCAAAAGACTGTGTCCCATCCACTCCCCCTCGCCCACACCCTACCCTGCCCCATGAAGCTGAACATTCACCCTCACCCTCCACCCAAGGTTTTTTTCTTTGGTGCCCTACTCCAAGAACAATCTTTTTAATAGACTGCTGTATCCACTTGGCTAGAATTTTGATCAGTATTTTAGTATCTAGGTGCATCAGAGATATTGGTCCGTAGTTTTCTTTTTTGGTTGTGTCTCTGTCTGCTTTTGGTATCAAAGTGATGTTGGCTTCATAGAAGCTGGAAGGGAGTATTCCAGTGTCTTCAATCTTCTAGAAGACTTTTAAAAGTAGAGGTATTAGTTCTTCTTTGAAGATTTTGTTGAATTCATTTTTAAAACCATGTGGTCCAGGACTTTTATTGTTGGGAATGTTTTTGATAACTGTTTCAATTTCATTAGTTGTGGTGGGCCTGTTCATGTTATCTAGTTCCCCTTTACTTAATTTTGGAAGTTCGTAGGTATCTAGGAAATTGTCCATTTCTTCTAGGTTCTCTAGCTTGGTGGCATAAAGTTGTTCATAGAAGTCTCATATGACATGTTGAATTTCTGCGGTGTCTGTTGTGATATCTCCTCTTTCATTTATGATCCAATTTATTTGGGTCTTCTCCCTTTTTTGTTTTGTGAGTCTGGCTAAAGGTTTGTCATTTTTGTTCACTCTTTTGAAGAACCAACATTTACTTTTGTTGATCTTTTGTATGGTTTTCTTATTTTCAATGTTATTGATTTCTGCCCTAACTTTAGTGATTTCTATGCTTCTGGTTGCTTTAGTGTTCCTTTGTTCTTCTCCTTCTAGGTCATTAAGATGTGCAATCATGCTGTTTATTTGTGCTTTTTCTTGTTTCCTAATGTGTGCTTGTATAGCTATGAACTTCCCTCTCAGTACTGCCTTAGCTGTGTCCCAAATATTTTGATAGCTTGTGTCTTCATTTTCATTGAACTCTTGAAACATTTTGATTTCTTCCTTAATTTCCTCTTTGACCCAGTAGTTGTTAAGGGGTTTGCTGTTGAGATTCCAGGTTTTGGGACTATTTCTAATCTTTTGTCAATTGTTAAGTGTTAGTTTAGTTCCACTGTGGTCTGAGAAGGTGCTTGGGATGATTTCAATGCTCTTGAATTTGCTGTTGCTGTCTTTGTGTCCTAACATATGGTCTATCCTTGAGAATGACACATGAGGACTTGACTAAAATGTGTATTCCAGTTTCTTGGATGGATGACTCTGAATATGTCCAATAGTTTTAGTTTATCTATGTCCTCATTTAGCTCCCTCATGTCTTTATTGATTTTCTGCCTGGATGATCTGTCAAGTTGAGAGAGTGGGGTGTTGAAGTCCCCTACTATGACTGTGTTAATATATTGCTGTAGCTCTTTCAGTAGATGTTTGATGTATTTAGATGGCTTCTCATTGGGTGCACAGATGTTAATAATTGTTAAGTCCTCTTGATTGACTGATCCTCTGAGCATTAAGTAGTATTCATCCCTATCTTTTTAAATTTTATTTATTTTAAAGTCTATCATGTCAGATATGAAAATAGATGTTCCTGTCCCTTTTTGTGGGCCATTGGCTTGTATGAGAATTTTTCATCCTATCACTTTGAGTCTGTCTTGTTTAGTTAGGTGGGTTTCCTGTAGAGAGCATATTGTTGGGTTGTGTTTTCTGATTCATCTCCCTACTCTGTGCTTTTAATAGGTGAATTCAGGCCATTGACACATTTATTGATATCAAAGATAGAAGATATTTTAATGCTATTCTTGTATAATTTTATAGTGTTCTGATAGATGGCATATTTATGGTGGTCTGACTGTTTATAGGAGATCTTTCCAAACTTCTTTCAGGGCAGTCTTGGTGATAGTTGATTCTTTCAACTTCTGCTTGTCTGAGAAGGTTTTTATGCCTCCATCTAGTCTGAATGACAGTCTAGCAGGATAGAGTAGTCTTGGTTGAAAGCCTTTGTCATCATAGATATCTTGCCATTCTCTTCTGGCCTGTATTGTTTGTGGACAAGTCTGCTGCTAATCTTATGGGTTTTCCTCTGTAGGTGACTCTTTGTTTTTCTCTCGTAGCCTTCACGATCCTTTCTTTATCCTTATTCCTTTCCATTCTAAATATAATGTGTCTTGGTGTCTTTAAGTCTGGGTTAATTCTGTTTGAGACCATCTCGGCTTCTTGAACCTTTATGTCTATTATGTTGTCTAGAGTAGGGAAGCTCTCAGCTATTATGTCCTGAAGAATACTTTCTTCCCCTCTGGTAAGTCAAAAATATGTATATTATTTCTTTTGAAATCATCCCATAGGCCTCTGTTGTTGTTTTCAGTATCTCTTAATCTCTTTTTGAGATTTCTTACTTCTTTTTTATTTGTCTCTAATTCATCTTCTATCTTGCTAATTCTGTCTTCAGCCTCATTGATTCTATACTCTCTCTACTGTTTTCTGGAGTTCATCTATTTTGTTACCCTGTTCTGATACTGTTTTAGCTTGCTCAGCTAGTTGTGTTCTTATCTCAGCTATTTCAGCTTTCAGCTCTCTAATAACCTTGAGATAATTAGTGTTTTCTTCCAGGTTCTCAGTGGTTGTTTCTGCATTTCTGATGACAATTCTTTCAAACCAAACTCTACTCACTTCTGTGATTATTTCTTAACTAGTGTTTAGATGTTGACCTCATTATTTTGTGCTTCACCCTTTGGTGGGCTTTTAGCTGGACTCTTGTCCTGGTTCATTTCTCCAGAATATCTTCTTGTTGGTTTAACCATTTTATGTAGTATGTTATGACTTCCCTCTCTCAGTACTTTTCAAATTACTTATCACTCCTGCCTGGATTGACTTGTGTCTAAATAAGGTACTTAAAGGGTTCATATTTGTGGATATTGACAGTTGTTTCAATATTATTTTAATCCCTGAGTTGGAGCACAGTGTCTTAAACCCCTCTTTTTTTTCCTTTTCTCCCCTGTAGGCTATGGGAGCCTGAGGGCTTTTAAACTATAAGTAGGCTTCTTAGTTTAATCACTGACTCCTGACCAAGAGATAAAGCAGGGTGGAGGAGAGATAATTTAGTGGTTATGCAAAGAGACTTTCATAGCCTCACCGCTATGCCACCGAGGTATAGTTCTCCTGAGTTTCCTCGTTAGTTCTCTGTCCCCTGATGTCAGCACAGGGCCTCCCTGCTGCTGCTCCAGATTCTGAGGGCAGCAGCAATGGAGACTCAGTTGCACTCAGTGAGTCTCAGGGGAGTTCTCTCCTCCCTTCAGTCTGGCAGTTTATCAGTTGAGACACTACCTCCAGTTTGTTTCACCAACAAGTGGAAGGCTGAAGGGAGGAGAGAACTCCCTTGAGACTCGCTGATGGGGAGAGAGAAAGATAGACACCTGCAGACCTGCTTCACCACTTATGAGGCGACCGCCCTGCAGGTGGGGAGCTGGGGGCTCAAACCAGGTTCCTTAAGCTGGTCCTTGCACTTTGCACCATGTGCGCTTAACACACTGCACTACTATTCAGCCTCCTCAATTCTTCTTTTTTTTTTTTTATAAAATGGAAACATTGGCAAGACTATAGGCTAGGAGGGTTACATTTCTACTCAATGCCCACCTAGAGCTTCATATCCAACCCCCTTCTTTGATAGCTTTCCTATTTCCCAGGATCATTGTGGGGTACAGAAGGTGGAAGGTCTGGCTTCTGTAATTGCTTCTCCGCTGAAAATGGGCATTGGCAAGTCTCTTTCTTATTGATTCTATTTGTAAATCCTATATTGAAAAATGTTTGTTAAGTCTTCAAGTCTGATTTGTCTTGTTAGTTTTTTGTTTCTTTTGATAAACTTCTATGGTAGTTTCAATGTAGTGATATGATTATCTTTTATTTTATAATGTGGAGATTTTATTATTAGGAATCATCTAGTCCATGGTCATAAAACCATACTATATCTCACCAAATAATTTCTTTTTTTATTTCTTTCATTGAATAATTTCTACAGTTCTACACTACCTTTCAGATTTGAGTTTGGTCTCCTAGTAACTGATTTTTGGATAGAATGTGGACTAAGACTCAAATAATTGTCCTAGATCCACTGATTAAATAATTATTATTCCCCTCCACTGGTCTCGATTTCCTGATTCATGTTATTTTTGTGCAGTTATTCTTTGAATCCTTTATTCTTCTTCATTTTATTCTAATTTTTTAACCCTCTGTAAACATCACATTGTCTTGTTTAACAATAATGTCTCTCAAATAGGACAAAAACCTCCCACTTGGGAGTTGGCTGTAGCCCAGTGGGTTAAGCGCAGGTGGCACAAAGCGCAAGGACCAGCGTAAGGATCCCGGTTTGAGCCCCCAGCTTCCCACCTGCAAGAGAGTCACTTCACAGGCGGTGAAGCAGGTCTGCAGGTGTCTCTCTTTCTCTCCCCCTCTGTATTCCCCTCTTTTCTCTATTTCTCTCTGTCCTATTTAACAATGATGACATCAACAACAAATAATAACTACAATAGAAAAACAACAAGAGCAACAAAAAGGGACAAATAAATACTTTTTTTTAAAAAAACCTCCCACTTTTCCTTTATTTGCTCACTTAAGATTGTCATGGATAGTCTTGTTTATTTCTTTTTTTAAATATTTTTTTTATTTATTAATGAGAGGCAGAGGAGGAAAAAGAGAGAGAAAGAACAAGACATCACTCTGGCATATGTGCTTCTGGGGACTCAACTCAGGATCTCATGCTTATGCTTGAGAGTCCAACACCCTATCCACGGTGCCACCTCCTGGACTGTGTCTTGTTTATTTCTTTGGCCTTCTATCTTAGCATCAGAACTGACAGATTGTCATAGTGTTCCTGTGTTTGTAAATCCCATTGTTGTTATTGATGAACCTGGGGGAGAATTGAGACTCTATTTACTTGACCTTAAACTTACTTCAATACTTAAATCTACTTCAATAATTAAGTTTCCCTTGTAGGGGGTTCTTACAAGTCTAGATGCTATACTTTTGTTTGTTTGGAATTTCAGTTCAGAATTCAATGTAGGAAATAAAGGAATGATTGGCAAGGAGCTGTTTTATACAAGACTAAAGTAAGAGATGTTTTACTGTTGCTTACAAGATAAATTTATATGCTCATGCAAACAGCAACAGCAGCAGCAACACCTTGGAAATGAAATAAATGTCATTATCAAGCATGTGCTTGGTCTTAAAGAGGGAAGTACATAGGAGAGGTCTTGCTGGCTACCTGAAGGCCCAGCCTGATTTAGGGTGGCTTAGCTACAGTCTGAAACATCCCCTGAGGGAGAGAACAGAGCATCTTGAGGTAAGTACTGAGGGTGGGGTGGGGGAATGAGTTTATTATGTAAATAATAATTGCAAGCCAGATGTTCAGAGTTTGGGTATACCTTACCTGCCGAAGGCAGTTGTACAATGCATTTCTCCAGTGAGTTTTCATATCCTCAGGGGGTCTTGCTATCAAATTCCAAAATTACTACCTCTCCTGAGAGACCTTTCTTCACAACTGCTGAAAAAAGAAACTGTTAGGAAGGTCTCACATTGAGGAAATGTTGGTAAGGTGTGGAAACAGGAAGATAGTGGAAATTAAGCAATTCAGATCATTACTGTCATTGAATGCTGGACGGTGTAAAAGAAAAAGAAATGAAATGTGGTTTCTGTGTTTATACCAACTACATAAAATAAAAAAAAAGAAAAAAGAAAAAGAAAGTAAGAATACCATGGGGCTAATATTTTTAAAATGAAGTAGGCCTTTAGCTGCTCAGATCCCATAAAAATCAAAAGGATGAATGTGACTTAAACTTGATTTACTGAGGCACATTCTTACAACCTAGCATTTAAATGGAGCTTTGGGGCCCTCAGATAATCCCACAGGCATGTAAAATCTGGTACTCTATCTGCATCTAAGTATTCTGCTCTGGGATTTGAAACCCCAATTGGCAACCTGGGAAAACCATATTACTTACACTTGTTCAAATAGTCTCTAATTAGTTCTTCTGACCCTCTTGTATACTAATAAATGGCCCATTAAAGAACATTAAAACTGAATTCTTTCCATTAAAAATGATTTCCCTGTTAGTGAGCATGATCTCAGCTTCCTGCACAGTGTTGGTTCACACTGGATTGTTCTAATGTACAGTAAATGCTTCCTAGTATCCAGTGATTGTAGCACTAATTAGTCTTCTTTGTTCAGTCAATTAGCTGAGATGGGGTGAGTCTTCCTGTGGTGGTCTAAGCATTGCTTATATTCTGAGGTTTTTTTTTTTTTTTGGTCTATTACGTTTTGATTGAAAGAGGTGAAAACTCTAAAGTAAAATTGCAAAATGAACCTTGGAAAGTTATGAACCTAGAGAGACTTCTAGATCACCTTATCAGGTCAATTTTCAAGTTTTATTTGGGTATTGGTACAGTCAGATGCAATAGGAACTACTTTTGGGATTCTGACTCTCTCCACCTTCTCCCCAAAGCTGCTTTGGCGCTGAGTACAGTCTCAAACGTAGTAAGTGTTATATTTTTGGATATCATTATAAGCCTGGCACAGGGGCCAGGCATTGGTATACTTGATTGAGTGCACACATTACAGTGTGCAAGGACCAGAGTTCAAGCCCCCAGTCCCCACCTGAAGAGGGCAAGCTTCACTAGCAGTAAAGCGGTGCTGTAGGTGTATATCTATCGATCTATCTATCTATCTATATACATATATATCATCTATGTGTATTTCCCCTTCCCCCTCTCAATTTCTCTGTCTTATCAAATAAATTAATTAAAGAAAAGAAAAATAAGGCTGATAGACCCAAATATCATTACACTGATTACTTCATTTTAAAAATAGCTGGTGAGAATAAGGGCAACAAAAGGGGAAAATGTTTTTTAAAAACCTTAAAAAAAAAACTGGTGAAAAGGAGGGAGGGGCCTTAGCTAGAGAGACACCCCACTGATGCAAAGGTAGAGGCAAAAAAGAGAGTGAGAGAGGCTTCTCAATCCTAAGCAAACACTTTTTTTATGCATGAAGATGATAAGTAGAAGAGAAGCAAGAACAGATAATACCTGGTCATACCCCCCTGCAATTAAATTTACTAATGGCCCTGAAACCAGACCTCTAAAACACTGCATCCATTTGGGTATTGAACTGGGATAAAACCAAAACACATTTAGAGGGGGTCAGGTGGTGCACCTGGTTGAGCACACCTGTTACCATGTGGAAGGATTCAAGTTCACGCCCCTTCCTCCTGCCCACCAGCAGCGGGGAAGCTTCATGAGCTAGCTTAGATTGGTGTTACGTAAGCCATAGACTTACCACCTGCATGTTGCTCAGAATATTTAGTGGAAAGTTTTTTTTAAAAAAATATTTATTTATTTATTTATTTGTTCCCTTTTGTTGCACTTGTTGTTCATTGTTATAGTTACAACATCGCCCTGCCAGATGTTCGTCAGGATGCGGCATCATCTAAGTTCATTTCCCACGTCTACGCTCGACCGGACCTGCCAATATACGCGGATATTTTCGCCCACCCTGTCCAACGCTTAACGTCTCGTCATCCAATCTGGTCTCCTACACCTACACTGAACTTCTCTGTTCCAGTCTCTTAGAAACAGAGTTGGCAGTCAGCTGAGGTAAAGAACAAACACCTCATCACAGACCCCTGCAAGCGTCAACCCAGCTTTGACCTAGCACGTTATGATTGGGCCCTCCTCAATCGCTATTGAACAGGCCATGGCCGGTGCGCCGCTATGTTCCATCGCTGGGGAGCCAGAGACGACCCGAACTGCCCCTGCGGCTCCAGACAGACTATGACCCACATAGTCAATGACTGCCACCTCTCCAGATTCAAAGGAGGTCTCAAAACTTTACATCAGGCTCAACCTGACGCTGTTGACTGGCTACGGAAGAAGGGCAAACGCTAGAAGAAGTTACTATTGTTGTTATTGATGTTGTTGTTGCTGGATAGAACAGAGAAAAATGGAGAGAGGAGGGGAAGACAGAGAGGGGGGAGAGAAAGAGAGACACCTGCAGACCTGCTTCACTGCTTGTGAAGGGACTTCCTATAAGTGGGGAGCCGGGGCTCAAACCCGGATCCTTACGCCAGTCCTTGTGCTTTGTGCCACTTGCGCTTAACCTGCTACACTATTGCTCCACTTCCTTAGTGGGAAATTTAAATATGATGAACAATTTTTTTTCCTCCTGAGATGACATGGCAGAAATTGTACTCATGGAACAAGTATTTATCAAGTACCCAGTGTATTCTAGGGGCCTGGCAAGGTCCTGGACACACACATAAATGCATTATGATACCCTTCAGAAGAATGTGGTCATTGGGAAAGATGGAAGCATCAAGTAAATGTTATGATCACAATCGATTTCCCTCTTAAGTTTAGGCTGAGAAACTCCATCTCCCTGATAAGCTGGGTTTGGGCCATGTGGAGAGGCAAGAATCCTTATACACAGGAAAGTAGGTGATACTTAAAAATTGATGAAGGACATTGAATAAATGGGAAAATACTAGGAATCAGAGTAAATGCAGAAGGTGTGTGGTGGGGGGCTACTTATGAAGAGCATAAAGTCTGGCAGAATTTTGACTTTAGACTTTATTGGTACCTATATGGCAAGGACTTCCCAATAGCACTATTTTCAGCCTGAGTGTGTTAATTATTAAGTGAAACTTCTTTAATAGAGAGCATGTTTGTGCCCTTCTCTTATATATTATTATTATTATTATTATTAGCTATTCTGGGGTCGCACATATGTGTGATTTCATGTGCTGCTGAGCTGACATTTTAAAATTTTTTTTAAAAAACCTTATTTATTGGGGACCAGGTGATAGTGCAGCAGGTTAAGCACACATGGTGCGAAGTGCAAGGACCAGCATAGGGATCCAGGCTCAAGTCCCCAGCTCCCTGCCTGCAGGGGAGTCACAAATGATGAAGCAGGTCTCCAGATGTCTATCTTTCTCTCCCCCTCTCTGTCTTCCCCTCTTCTCTCCATTTCTCTGTCCTATCCAACAACAATGACAGCAATAACAACAACAATAATAATAATAACAACACAACAAAGTTAAACACCAAGGTCAACAAAAGGGAGAAAACGGCCTCCAGGAGCAGTGGATTTGTACTGAGCCACCTAGAGATAACCCTGGAGACGATAATAACAATAATAACAATAACTTTATTTATTTATTATTGGATAGAGATGGGGAAATTGAAGAGATAGGGGAAGATAGAGAGAGAAACAGACAGAGAGATACCTGTAGCCATTTTAGGACTCGTGAAGCTTTCCCCCTGCAGGTAGGGACCAGAGGCTTGAACCCGGGTCCTTGCACACTGTAATGTGTGCACTTAACCAGGTGCTTATCGTCTGCCCTCCCACTGCTGATATTTTTATTTCAAATAGAAAGAAGACAGGGAGAGGGAAAGAGAGAGGGAGGGAGAGGAGATACATCACAGCACTGCTTCACCATCTGTTTTCCTCATTAAAATGTTGGGCCCAGAATATTTGTGAAATTTCTCCAAGCCACTACCAGGATTCTGCTTTAAGTTGCACTGCATCTTCCCTCAAATCTGTATACTACATGCTGACCCACTCTACCTCAGAATATCACCTTACTTAGAAGTCAGATTGTTACAGAGGTAATTAGTCAAGAGAAGGTTGCATAGAGGTAGGAAACAGAGACCAGCAATATAGGGTGGGGACCAAGGATAGCATACTGTTTTTGCAAAAAAGAAAAAAAGATTTTCATACCTAAGACTATAAGGTTTCAGGTTCAATTCCTGGCACCAGTTTAAGTTAGAGAAGCAATGCTCTGATATACATATATATGAAAATTACTACCCATAAAATCTTGGCCAACTAGAGAAAGGGCTAGAGAGGAATCTTGGGATAGACTGCTTCCACTGTTTTTTGTGGGGTTTTTTTTTTGACAGATTTTGAGTAGAAGTGCTATTCAGTCTTATCATCCTTTTTGTCAGAAATTGTGAACAATTCACCTCATACTTGATTTCCTCTTTTGCTTATCTTAACTTGCACTTCTTCTTTTCTCTTCTTTTCTAACCTCCAGGGTTATCACTGGGGCTCGGTGCAGGCACTATGAATCCACTGCTCCTAGAGGCTATTTTTTCCCTTTTGTTGCCCTTGTTGTTTATTGTTGTTGCTATTATTATTACTGTTGTCACTGCTGTCATTCTTGTGGGATAGGACAGAGAGAAATCTAGAGAGGAGGAGAAAGACAGAGAGGGAGATAGAAAGATAGACACCCACAGACCTGCTTCACTGCTTGTGAAGTGAACCCCAGCAGGTGGGGAGTTGAAGGCTCAAACCAGGATACTTACGCCAGTCCTTTCGCTTTGAACCATGTGCACTTAACCTGGTGCACTACCACCCAGTCCCCCACATTTTCTCTCTTAGACCCATTGGATTTCTGGCCCCAGACTACCTCAAGGTGTCTACTGTGAGTACACAGGTCCAATCTGTGCTTGTTTTCTAATTCCCTAAAGGTACAATTAGGATATATATGCAAAGTTACTAGTAGAACCCTCTCACAGGCTTTATGATCTGTGGAGTAATAGCCATTAGGATATGAATAGCCAAGTGGAAAATCAATCCTATCTCCATTGCTTAGACAATACAGTGAATCCAAAGCAATATGGCTGCTCAGCATGATTACAAAGATTAGTATTTAGTTGTTGTTTTTTTTAACTTTTAAAAGAAAAATTACATTTATTTTAAAATAAAATTTTATTAGTGTTGTTATCACTGTTATCTTTAATATTCCTGTGATTTGACAGGATGGTTATATAAATGCCAATGCCAAAAAGAAACTGAGGAGGACCTGATGGTAGCACACATAGTATGAGGCAGACCCACACAAGGATCCCGGTTCGAGCTCCCAGCTCCCCACCTGCAGGGGAGTCACTTCACAAGCGGTGAAGCAGATCAGCAGGTGTCTATCTTTCTCTCCCCCTCTCTTTATACCCCTCCTCTCTTAAATTCTCTCTGTCCTATCCAATAAAAATGGAAGAGGTGGCCTTCAGGAGCAGTGGATTCATAGTGCAGGCACCAACCCCCAGCAATAACCTTGGAGGCCAAAAGGGGGGTAGTGCAGCAGGTTAAATGCACATGGTGTGAAGCACAGGGACTGGCACAAAGATACCAGTTCCAGCCCCTGGCTCCCTACCTGCAGGCCTGGGATGTCACTTCACAAGCAGTGAAGCAGGTCTGCAGGTGTCTATCTTTCTCTCCCCATCTCTGTCTTCCCCTCCTTTCTCCATTTCTCTCCATCCTATCCAACAACAGCAACAGCAATGACAACAACAACCTTGATAATAACAACAAGAGCAACAAAAATGGGAAAAATAGCCTCCAGGATCAATGGATACATAGTGCAAGCACTGAGCCCTAGCAATAACCCTGGAGGCAGAAAAAAAAAGAAATTAAGACTGTGATATTAAGAATGCTTGCCCTATGTACCCCACATTATGAAAGGTTAATGTTGAACAGCTTTCATTTCTTTTTGAGGTTTTTCTTATTAGTGATTTAATATTGACTTACAATATTATAAGATAATAGGGGTACAATTCCACACTGTTTATACCACCAGAGTTCTGTGGCCCCATCCCAGTAGTTCTCCCAAGCTCACCAATATGGACTAATTCTATAAATATATGTTCCATTTTTTTCTATGTTCCTGCCTTCACTTCCTTTCAAGGTCACACCTGTATGTGCTGTATCTTTCAAATGTTCTTCCTTTTTTCTTCTCTCTCAGATAAGAGAAACAGTACCTGACTCCCTCTGGTATTTTCCAGATGTTCCTCCCTTTCAGTGATGTTCTAAAAACAAGATTCCTGTTGATAAACACTTCCAATCCTGATGGAACTGGGGTTCAGAATCCTCTGGCCATCTCCCCCTCACTTATTCCTCTGGGAGCATGGACCAAAGTTCATTTTGGAGTGCAGAAGATGGGAGTTCTGTAACTGCTTCTTCTGCTGGACATGGGCATTGGCAAGTCAATCCATACCCCCAACCTGTTTCTATCTTTCCCTAGTGTGGCACAGCTTTGGATGGGTGAGGTTCCAGGACACATTGGTGAGGTCTTCTGCTCATGGAAGTCAAGACAAAATCATAATAACATCTGCAACTTGGTGGCTGAAAATATAGTAAGATATAAAGCAGGACCAAATGTTTAATACAGAGGAACCCAAAAGTAGGAATAGAGCAGATGATACTAGGGACCTTAAGGTATAAAGAGGAGAGATATTTACTTTCTTTGAAGAATGGATACATACAGAGGTGGTAATGTTTCCTATTATATTCCTGCTCCATTCACCTCTTTGGCCTCTATAACAACCAGAAAGATAAGAAAATGTGATAAGATCACCATATATGTGTGAGCAAAAACTGTGCTGTAGATAGACTCTTCCCTGTGGTATATGGACATGACCTCTCATGTGTGACCAGTGGTTCTTGATCATATGATCAGGTAAATGCTCTCTTGTTTAGTTTCCCACACAGGTGCACTATTCACAGCCCTCAACAAATATGGTTTTTTTTTAACTTTTTTTCTTCATTGTCAACAGAGTTATCACTGCCCCTTGGTGCCTACACAAAATCTGCTGCTCCCAGCGGTAGCCATTTTTTCCTCCCCCCCCCCTTTACTTGATAGAACTGAGAAAGGAGGGGAAAATAGAGATGCAAAGTGACAGAGACACACCTGAAGCACTTGCTTTACCACTTGAGATGCTTCCTCCATGCAGGTGGGGAGTGGGGGCTTGAACCTGGGTTGTCGCACATGGTAGTGCCACCACGCAGCCCCCCAAATCTGTTTTTACATTTAACTGTTTGTTTAAACAGAATGCTCACTGCTCAGCTCTGGCTTATAGTGGTGCTGTGGAATGAACCCGGGATTCAAGTCTTTTTACATAGCCTTTATACTATCTCTCCAGGCCTACAAAGCTGTTTTCTGTCATCATAGAGGGTCTTGAATTATGCCGGCACCCCTCAGACTTTCAGACCACTCATCCGTGTGACTGACGTCATGCCAACTGCTCCTGGCCAGCAAGAGGTAGCAAGCAGTCCCTGTTCATAGAAGATACAGTGACACAGGGGAAACTGGATAAGCTTCAGGAAGAAGCAGAGGCCTCTGTGAAGAGGATATAGCCAAGTGGTGGAGCCCAGTGGGGAAACTGGTGCTAGAGGACTTGCACCTCTTATCGCTAAGCAGTAAAGACCTTGAACCTTGCACTTCTTATCATTAATAAGGAGCCCCACCAGGCTGGGGGAGAAAGCAGAATGGTTATGCAAAAAACCAGAAAACTCCTCATTTAATCCCCAGCACCACCAGAAATGAGAGCTGAGCAGATATAGTCAGAGATGACTTGTTTGGGAAGATGTCATATGATTTTAAATGAGCCTGCTGTAAAGCTGTCTTATGTTTAAATAAAAAGGAACCTTTTTTTTTCTTAAGGAAGAAAAAAGAAATACGTGGTCTGGGAGGTGGCACACTGGATAAAGCATTGGATTCTCAAGCATGAGATGCCGAGTTTGATCCCTGGCAGCACATGTACCAGACTGAAGTCTGATTCTTTCTCTCTCTTCCTATCTTTCTCATAAATAAATTCTTAAAAAAAATAAATACAAGGAAGGAAGGAAGGAAGGAAGGAAGGAAGGAAGGAAAGAAAGAAAGAAAGAGAGAAAGAGAGAGAGAAAGAAAGAAAGAAAGAACGAAGGAAGGGAGGGAGGGAGGGTAGGAACGGGGAAGAAAGGAAAAAGAGAAAGTCCCACCAAAAAGAGGAACCTACCTTTTTGGATGTGTGATGCAACGTCTATTACATATTCACCAAGGTGATTTGGAAATCTGCCAGTTTGTAATGGGACATAGTGCTAATGTGGCCTCTACTACAGGTCTAATCTGTAGCACAAGTGACCCTGTCCCCCAGATCATGTGGCCCAGTGTTTCCAAAGGTGGTGGTGGAAAGCTATTGCTATTCCTGTTCCTATTCTGCAGGCACTGAAAGGCTGAGAAGGTGAAAGAGGCAACGGAGAAGGCTTAGCTTTTCTTTTATTGTCAACAGCTGAAACAATGAGTGGGTGAGAATATTCCAAGGGGCAAATCTTTAGAAAATACTTCTGGGGCCAGGCGGTGGCACACTTGGTTGAGTGCACATAGTACTAAGCACAAGGACCTGGGTTTAAGCCCCTGGTCTCCATCTGAAAGCAGGGGATGGGGGAAGCTTCATGAGTGGCAGAGCAGAACTGCAGGTGTCTGTCTCTCTCCCTCTCTCTCCCTCCTCCATTTCTGGCTGTCTCTATCCAATACATAAATAAAGATAATAATAAATATTTTTAAATAATTTTTTTAAATAAAATACTTCCTGGTTTGTTTCCCTAGTAGACATTAAGTAGTAGCTAGTGGAACAGTTAGTGAGAATGGAGCCAGAACTGCCCTAGTGAACAGAATGATATGAGCCTGAACAGGGCCAAAGGCATGAGCAAAATAAATTGCACTCAGATTCCCATGATACTTGTTTGCTTGTTTTTTATTAAATTTTATTTATTTATTTATTTATTTATTATTGGATAGAGACAGAGAGAAATTGAGAGAGGAGGGGAAGACAGAAAGGGGGACAGAGGGCAGGCGTAGATAGCATAATGGTTATGCAAAGAGACTGTCATGCCTGAGGCTCCAAAGTCCCAGGTTCAATCCCCTGCACCACCATCAGCCAGAGCTGAGCTCTGCATCTCTCTCAAAAATAAATAAAATACTTTAAAAAATGTTTAAAAAAAAAAGAAAGGGGGACAGAGAGACACCTGCAGCCCTGCTTCACCACCCATAAAGCTTTCCTCTTGCAGGTGGGGACTGGGGCGGGTGGGGGAGGGGTTGAACCTGGGTCCTTTTACACAGTGATGTGTGTGCTTAACCGAGTGCTTCACCACCCAGCCCCCTCCCTAGCCCCACCCCTTCTGATGTGCCACTGTCTCTCCCTCACTTCCTAATTGGAAGTCCTGTGCCCAATTTCACAGATGCGCTGGTGAGCGGGGCTTCTGCACAGCCTTCCTACTACCCCCACCCCATGATCTTCTGCAGATGGAGAGGACCATTACAGCTTTAGTGCTGACATCCTACTTGAGTGTCCACCTGGAGGCTCCATCCTCTCCAGTGCCTGTCTGCAGAGTTGGCACTTCTATGGAAGTGTGGAAAAATTAAAACCAAAGGGTGAAAGAAGGTGGGTGGGGCGGCAGGTGGTGGTGCACCTAGTTAAGTGCCCACATTACTATGTGCAAGGACCCGGGTTCAATACCCAGCTCATCTGCAGGGAGGAAGTCTTAGGAATGGTGAAGCACTGTTACCTTCCAAATCCAAAATAGTTCTCTCTTTTTGGTGGAACTTTTAAATTTCTTTCCCTTTCTTTTGCCCTTCCTTCCTTCCTTCCTTTCTGTTTTCTTTCTTTGTCAACAAAGCAAGCAGGTGTCTCTCTGTCTCTTCCCTCTCTAGCACCTCCTTTTCCTCTCTCAATTTCTCTCTGTCCTATCAAATAAAAAATAAAGAAAAGAGAGAGAAAGGAAGAAAAAAGAAAGAAAAAGAGAAAGGACAAGAAAGAGAGAGAGAAAGAAAAAAAGAGAGAAAGAAAGAAAGAAGGAAGAAAGAAAGAAAGAGAAAAAGAAAGAAAGAAAGAAAGAAAGAAAGAAAGAAAGAAAGAAAGAAAGAAAGAAAGAAAGGAAAGAGAGATGGTTTCCAGGAGTGTTGGATTCATTGTGCAGGCACTGAGCTCCAGCACTAACCCTGGTAGCAAACAAACAAAAAACCCACAGAGTAGACTTTGATAATGAGTGCTAGAGCTCAGGACTAGGAGATAACCTGCCTTACCATCCTTCCCTGCCCCATGACTTCTGGAAGTACCTTCATTCTGCCTTGTGGAGATGAGCAAGTGTCAGACCTTTGGGAAGCTGTGCCAGCCAGGCCAGGAACAGATCATCTTGTATTTGCCTTTCCCCTCTTCCCTGCCTCACTTTTCTTTTCCCCTCAGACATTCCCTGAATAAAATATCAAGGCTTAAATTTGCCAACCATTTGTCTTTTGGCAAGCCTGAGTTAAGTTACTGAATCTGAAACATGTGGAGGACTTGAACTAGCAGATACCACATCAGTGGTGGCAGTGGGTAGAGACTTGAGAAAATTCTGGAGAAGACTTTTCTGTCTTTGCTGTTGCTTTGACCTGGAATTGGAGAGCTGAGTGAGGAGAGGGGAGGCACTTAGGGAAACTTTGAAGTTTATCACATTGGCAGTGGCTGAAATGATGCTTTAACTGAGGTTTCAAATATTAAACATTTGGAGAGAGGAGAGTAATCTGGATTCTGAATATATTCTGCTAGAAGTAGCTGAGGTCTAGGAGGAGGCTGGAAATGTGTTCTTGGAGCTAAGGCAGGTGGCTTTAGTAAATGAAAGGTGAAGGTCAGTTCGCTATAGCATAAATTTTTTATACATAGATTTTTTTACAACCACATTTCTGGCAGACATGTAGGTGTGCTTCCGCAGTGAATATAACACCTTTTGGAAAATAAATCATCCAATAGCATTTATTTGAATGTCCCTTGCCCTAAAACATTTTAACGGCCCTGTCATTTCTTTCTTCCAAATCATGTATCATTTATCCCTTCCTGGCTAAAGCCCCATTCATCCATGGGGCTGGCTAGGAGGTGCTATCAGAGGTCCCAGTAAAGCCACTGTGTCTCAGGAAGTGTTTCTTGGGCCTTTTCACAATTAGTGGCTTCACCATTGAAATGAAAGATGTGATTCATCAAAGCTCAGTGGGTCATTAGTGGTGCTGGAGAGACTGAAAGTAATAGATTCTCCCTGAGGGAAGATTTTATTTATTAATTATTAAGAAAGGAGACATTAACAAAACCATAGAATAAGAGGGGTACAATTCCTCACAATTCCCATAACCCGATCTCCACATACCACCCCCTCCCCTGATAGCCTTCCCATTCTCTATCTCTCTGGGAGTATGGATCCAGGGTCGTTGTGGTTTGCAGAGGGTGGAAGGTCTGGCTTCTGTAATTGCTTCCCCGCTGAACATGGGTGTTGACTGGTCGATCCATACTCCCAGTCTGTCTCTCTCTTTCCCTAGTAGGGTGGGGCCCTGAGGAAGTGGAGCTCCAGTACACATTGATGGGGTCGTCTGTCCAGGGAAGTCTGGTCAGCATCTCGCTGGCATCCGGAACCTGGTGGCTGAAAAGAGAGTTAACATACAAAGCTAAACAGATTGTTGAACAATCATGGACCTAAAGACTGTAATAGTGCAGATGAAGTGTTGGGGGTATTCCCTGCATGCTCTTGTGTACTTCTGCTTTCAGGTATATATTGTTCCCCTAGTTTATGGGCACGGGTGAACCTATAATCTATCTCAAGGGACCTGGACTATATATAGGTTTGGGGACTTTATTGGGGAGTGGAACACCTGGAATGGAATTAGAGAATACTATGAAAGGAAAGGTCTCACCCAAGTGATAAAGCTAAAGGGTTGTCATTCCACACCTGAAGTCTCTGGTCACAGTCTGAAGTGAAGCATGCTGGGGTAGCACTCATTGGGAAGATTTTTTTATTGTAAAGAAGTGTGTGTGTGTGGGGGGGGGGGACTGGAGGTGCCATCAGTAGTAATAAATAACTTTGTGATTAGGAACAGGGGCTCTTGGGAATCAGTTGAATTCAACCCTAGCTTTGTGTTCCCTAATTCCATCATCTTGAAAAAATTATTTCAGTGAGATTCTGTTTCATTGCATCTATAAAACTGGGGGGTTGGGCGGTAGCACAGTGTGTCAAGCACACGTGGCGCAAAGCGCAAGGACCAGCGGAGAATCCCGGTTCGAGCCCCCAGCCCCTCACCTGCAGGGTAGTCGCTTCACAGGCGGTGAAGCAGGTCTGCAGGTGTCTATCTTTCTCTTCCCCTCTCTGTCTTCTCCTTCTCTCTCCATTTCTCTCTGTCCTATCCAACAATGATGACATCAATAACAACAACAATAATAACTACAACAACAATAAAACAAGGGCAACAAAAAGGGAAAATAAATAATAAAAAAATAGAAGAAAGAAAAACTGAACATACTCATAGTAAGTGTCTATAGGATTCTTGGGCAAATTAAGAAAGTTGACAAAAGGTATATAGCGTAAATTCATCAAGTTTCACAATGTTTTTTAAGTTATGAATTGTGATGCCAGAGACTAACATTACCTACTTCATGAATCTGTCTGGAAATGACCTTTAAAAAATATGTTTGTTATTAATAGTTTGTTACAAGATTGCAATATTACTATGTATAGTTCCACACTACACCCACCACCCAAGTTCTGTGTCCCCACCCTTCCAGCTCACAAAGATAACCACCAGAGTTCTTATAAGTCTTACTGACAGTTTGCTTGCTTCTGTTTCATTTGGATTTTTTGGCATATTTATGTAAATCTCTAGATTCCACATTTGAGTGAAACCATCTGGTAATTGTCTTTTATTACTTTACTTATAGTTTGCTGAGCATAACCACCTACAGTTCTGCCCATTTTGCCTCAAAGGACACACTATCTTTTTTTTTTTTTTTTGCAGAGTAGTATTCCATGTAGTATATATCCCATAACTTGTTTAGCGAGTCATCTGTTGATGGGCATCTAGGCTGCTTCCACTCTCTGGCTATTGTAAATAATGCAGCTATGAACATAGAGGTGCATATGTCCTTTAAATTAGTGCTTGAGTGTCCATTGGATAAATGCCTAAGGGTGGTGTTGCTGGGTCATAAGATAATTCCACTTCTATTTGTTTAAGGATTCTCCATACAGTCTTGCAAAGAGATTGTGTCAGTTTGCATTCGCACCAGCAGCAAAGCAGAGTTCCCTTTTCTCTACAACCTCCCCAACACCTGTCTTTTCCTGATTTGTTGATATAAGCTATTCTCTCAGGTGTGAGATGGTATCTCAGTGTAGTTTTAATTTGCATTTCTCTAATGATATGTAAAGTGAAAAATTTCTTCATGTAGAAAATGACCTTTGAGCTACATTTTTTTCCCCTATTACTTTATAATTTAGATGAAAAGTTTGGTTCCAAGGCCCCTTTCATCCTACAGCCCTCCCATTTTCCTCCCCAACACAACTTGAAAGTTTTATCCTGTGGTCCGGAAGGTGGTCCAGTGAATAAGGCATAGGACTCTCAAGCTTGAGGTCCTAAGTTCAATCCCCAGAAGCACATGTACCAGAATGATTTCTGGTTCTTTCTCCTATGTTTCTCATTAGTAAATGAATAAAATAAAAAAAGAAAGTTTTATTCTCCTGATCACATTTTTGTTTAGTGAAGCACTGGAAAATGAATCTAGGCCTGTGCACTTTTGTGATACCACTGCTAGCAGCCTCCTGGGGCCATTTTTTATTCTGTCTTATAAAAAGCCAGAGAAGGGACAGATGCCTTGACACTGAAGCTTCCACAGATACTGCTGATGATGGTCCTGTGTGCTGCTAGAACTTGAACCTAGGTCCTTACACGTGGTCTAGCAGTGCCTGCTTTACTAGGGGGGAAACTATCTCCTGCTTCCCTTGTCTCAGTTTTTAGTTTTCAGAGAAAGCTTTAAGTGTTATGAAACTCACCCATTCACTAAGAAAGTGCACTGTAGGCTTACCTCCAAAATGGACATTAAATTGTCCATCTCTTCTGCCTGCCCTTGCCGGGGTGGGGGTACCCCAACTTTCATTTGTTTTATTTCAAAATCTGTTCTTATCCTAGTGCAAGGATGTATTTTAGTGCTATTGATTTGATTCCCATTTTGATTAAAGTTGAAACTCTTACTTGAGATCTCCAAGGCTGCTCTTATGAGTAGAGATTGGAAGCCTCTAAAGATGTCAGCAAGGTAGATGAGGGAATAAAGATCCCATGCTGAGTATTAAAAATCAACAAGTTAATTGGAATTTGTTCTAAAGATTGCAAATAATAGTTATTATTAAGTAAAAATAGGGAGGCTACTGGAAAGAAAGCTCAACAACAAGGTGTTGATGGGATGAAACTCTCACCTAACCATCAAAGTATTAAAGTCTTTCTTTCTTCCTTTCTTTCTTTCTTTCTTCCTTCCTTCCTTCCTTCCTTCCTTCCTTCCTTCCTTCCTTCCTTCCCTCCTTCTTTCCTTCCTTCTTTCCTTCCTTCCTTCCTTCCTTCCTTCCTTCCTTCCTTCCTTCCTTCCTTCCTTTCTCTCTTTCTTGGCTACTTTCTTTTCTAGATCTTGCTACTAGTATAATCAAGCCTAGTTCTTGACTGTGCTGTGACTTATTTTTATAACACTACGTTCATTTTCTTCATATACCCAAGTTGTAATTATCTCATTTTCTTATTATTTTATTTGTATAAACCTCTCTCACCTATAAAGGCTTTATGGGGCGAATGCTTCATTTATGTCTTGTCTTTAGTAAAATCTCCAAAGTTCAAAGACCATGGAATAGAGTAGATAATAAGTATTTGTTTAGTGAATCAATGGATGAGTTAGTCAACAAAAAGATATGTCATTGTCCATTAAGGCTTTTATGAATAACAGAGCCAAAAAAAATGGGTGACAAAAAAGACCATCTTATGAGGGTGGTATAGATGGTGTCTCTCTGCCTATGGGTAGTTGAAACAAAGTTAACATGACAATTTTAATGGCTGAGGAAGCAATACATCATAACGGGAAATCTTTACATTGAGTTTATTTATTCACCAGGAACTACTCAAAGAAACTTAACCTTACTAATTTAATTCTCACTATAGCCCTACAAAGCAAAAAAAATTTTTTTTAATTTCTTTATTGGGAAATTAATGTTTTACATTCAACAGTAAATACAATAGTTGTACATGCATAACATTTCCCAATTTTCCATATAACAATACAACCCACTTTAGGTCCTCTGTCATCCTTGGACCTGTATTCTCCCCCTACCCACCCACCCCAGAGTTTTTTACTTTGGTGCAATATGCCAATTCCAGTTCAGGTTCTACTTGTGTTTTCTCTTCTGATCTTGTTTTTCAACTTGTGCCTGAGAGTGAGATCATCCCATATTCATCCTTCTTTTTCTCACGTATTTCTCTTAACATGAATTTTTCAAGGTCCATTCAAGATCGGCTGAAAACGGTGAAGTCACCATTTTTTATAGCTGAGTAGTAGTCCATTGTGTATATATACCACAACTAAAGCAAAAAAATTTTTTATTAACGTCTTCATTGTATAGGCAAACACATAGTCACAAAAGAGTTAAGTAAGTTGATCACAGAGTTATGAAAGTCAGGTCAGGGTATGAAGTCAAGCAGATCCAATACCATAAGCCTTGCAGAGGGCCATCCCACACACAGAATTTCTAAAGTGGCCTTCAAGGCTCATCAAATTGACATTGATACCAGATGATGAGAGCAAGAACAGTGTCTTATAGTTGTTTATACTCACTCAGTACCCAATTCATTGGAATAACTGTGATGGTTGCACATGACATTGAATTTAACATTCAAGTCCCTAGAAATGTCAACAGCAGTCTGGGGAGACAGTATAAAGATTACGCAAGTGACTTTCATTCCTGAGACACTGAGGTCCCAGATTTTACCTCCAGCACCGCCATAAGCCGGAACTGAGCAATGTTCTGGTCTCTGTCTCTGTCTGTCTCTCTCTCTCCCCTTCTGTACCTTAAAAATAAAATAAATAGGGGTGGGGTAGATAGCATAATGACAATGCAAAAATAAAATAAATAAATTACTACTTAAAAGTATCAACAGGGAGTCAGCTGGTGGCACACCTGGTTGAGTATACATGTTACAGTGTGCAAAACCCAGGTTCAAGTCCCTGGTCCCCACCTGCAGGGAGAAAGCTTCACAAATGGTGAAGCAGTGCTGCAGGTGTCTCTCTGTCTATTTCCCTCTCTGTATCCCCTTTCCTCTTGAATTCTGGTTGTCTCTATCAAATAAATAAAGATAATAATTTTTTTTAAATGTCAACATGGTAGGATAGGAAAGAAAGTTTATATTTATGTTAAAAATCAACAAGTTATTTGGGGGAATGTTTTAGAGATTGGCAGAAAGAAATTAAATGAACACAGGGATTTTGTAATGCATAAACAATTGAGTTTTTATGGAGATTGAGGGGGAAAAAGAAAAAAGAAAAGTAGGGATGTGTTTCCAGGGGAAGAGTGCCATTCAAAAGAAAGAGGGAAGTTTGTATAGGGAACACAATATATGATGAAATTGGCAAATTCAGTGGAGAGGAAATGACTTGCCAGGCTTCACAACTTGATGCAAATATCTTCTCTTGAGACCCTCCAGTTTCCATGTCGCTGAGTCCATATTTATCAAACAACTGTAGAGTTTAAATTCAACTCAACATTTCCTGACCTGGTAAGATTACATTCAGAAACAAAAATCAAAACCACAAACAACCTGTCTGCTTTAAAGCAAGAGATTTTATGAAATTTATTAAAATGTTTCCCTTTGGCATTTCAACAGTGCTTCTTGAGGACAGAATTTGTTCAAGGAGCTCCTCCAGGCTGAGTTGTAGCACACAGATAACTAGAACATTCTCCCATCCTTGGCTTGCTACCAAAGTTTCAAGGACAGGAAGGTGTGTAGAAGTATGGAATTACTGAAATTATGTCTAACTTTTAGGTAGGACCATTTAATTCTTGACCTGCAGTGGTGAAGGAGCAAAAGCCCATGTTGCTTTGAAGTGATCTGTCTTCTTCACCTTAAATGGCCATATTCCCAGGAAGGGTACAGACTTGCCATTTCAGAGAATTTGCATGCTTGGCCTAGTTCAACATGATTCTAACCAGCCTGTGCACTGGAGCTGGCCTGGTGAACTACAATAAACATTTCCCCAGCTCAAGACAAAGATACTGTTGAACTGCAACAAACATTTCCCCAGCTGAAGACAAAGATACTATCAGTCCCTTGACAATAGTCAAATGGCAAGATTGTGCCATTTTAACTGGGGCCTTGGAAAAAAAAATTTTTAATGATAGTTGTTAGTGGTTAGGATTAGAGTTAGGGTTAGGGGTTAAGGGATGTTAGAGTTAGGCTAAAAACAACAACAACAAAACAACAACAACAAAAAGGAACAACGGTTGGTCGAGGTTCGGTTGGACGAGGTCAGTTAGGTGGTTTTGACATTAATTTGAAAGAATTTTGTTTACTTGCACCAGAGTGTCACAGAAGAAGAAAGCATTTAGATTTATTTCAAGAGTGTTGTGTTTTTTTTCAATCAAGAACCGTGTAGCTGGGTTCCTCTCTCTCACTCACATGCATGCACATGCCCACACGTTTACACTCTACTTTCTCCCTGCGTACTGTCAGATAATCTTCTATTCTTGTCATTCCTCTATCACAGACTAGCACTGCCCACATCCTGTAGGCTGAGGACTGGGGTAGAGAATATGGAAAAATAGCATTATCGTGGAAGAACGAGAGTGAAGAAACACTGTGGAACTTCACTCTCTAGTCTGTTTGTCAGCAGCTCACATGTTCAGATCTTCAGCCTTAACTCTTTGGTTCCCAGGTCCTTTTCCAAGTCTCAGATTAATGTATTGTCATACATATATATATATATATATATATAAATTGTAACTATATAGATCTTAAGTATCAAGTGGGAGGAAGATAAAACATAGTCTCAGGTCATGGGAATGGGGCATACCACAGAATGGCTCTTTTGAATAGCTCATGTGTGACACTTTGCACTCTTGGCAGGCATGACCTTTAGTCCCCATGGTAGCATGGCAAGGCCTCAGGTCCTCCACCAGTCAAAAAGCCTTTTAAGCGTTAGTCAGTCTAAACTAAATGTGAGGCTTTGTGCTTCCCACCCCTTTTCTCCGCTGCCGTTCCATTACTTTTTCATAGTTAATGTCTATGTGGAGCTAACTCACTGCACTGTTTTTCAGTTCCTCCTCCCCAAAGCCTCCTCTGGAGTCATAAAACCATGAATAAGAGGAATTAGCAAACAGAAAGCCTATGATTTTAGAGTATCTGGGGTAAATGGGAATATAATTAGACTGGTGCTGGTTTACAATTAGGAAAGGGATTATATTGGCCTTTACTCACTATCTACAATAGGCAACCTGGAGAAATATGACTAAATTTGGAGAATTAGCACATTGGCCCATAACTCTGGGTCAGCCTCTCTCTCCCCCAGCGGTGGCAGCCCTGGGGCCCCTTCTTTCAGAGAAAGCTCAGGCTCCCACCCCTGCTGCTTTATAAATACTCTCTTCAACCTGAAGGGACTACACTCACAGCACAGTGCAATTTTCATTTGGAAATGGGCTTCCAATTGTGTTGACATACCTCATTAGCTAAGCCCTACCTCTTAAGTCAGAGTCTTGCATACAGGTGTTAAGTGCTGGAGGGGGAAAAAAAGCCTGACAAGTAAGTGCAGAAAAGCTTCATTCTTCACCCAGATACAGAAGAGAGAGGAAGACAGCATTCTTGCCTTGCATGCTACAGTTTGAAGGCTTACTATTGTCTCATTTTATTTCATTTTTCTTCCCCCTGGAGTAGGAAGCCTGTTATTTGTAGATGATGAGGGTTCGGTTAGAGATGGGTCTGGCTGTTTAGAATCAGAGAGAAATTGCTCAATAATGCCTTTCCCTTGGTGGCTTCCACTACTGTGTGCATTCTCTCCATTGTCAGGTGTGTCTTGGAAGCGTTGGACTAAATTTACTTAACTGTTTTATTTTATCAGCCTCTACTGAGAGTACATTTGGCACTTTATTTTACTTATCAGTTCATCCCATGAGTTGGTTCTCTCTTGTCTAAGGGAATATGTGGACTGGTAACTGCAGCAGGTGTTTAAGCGTTTGGCAGGTCTCCTCACTTGGAAGAGAACCAACCCAGCGTGGGCCATGTCCTATGGTAGTAAATTTCAGCTCCACTGCTGGTCTCTCTTGCTCATGGATGATTTACACATCAGGAAGAGTATATAGAAGGGTCTACCATGCTCAGAAATATTTAATGAATCAGTTCCCATTAGAAATCCAGGCTGGAGACAATGTGCTTGTCTCTTTTGCTCATTTTCTTCCTGTTCCTTTCTAAGTCCTTTTCCTGAGAAACAGCATTGATTGCATCATGAGCCTGCTCTGACCAATGCATCTGTGACACTTGCCTTTTTTTTTTTCTGGACACCATTTTATGTTTCATAATTAGGAAACAGCAGCAGTGGGAGAGACAGGGTCAAGAGAGAGAAGCTATTGCGAAGTTTTATATGGTAAATCATCTTGTCAGGACAAAGTGTCTTGTAGGACAAAGTGACTGCAAAACCATTGCAGTGCCTCTGGGCACGGGAGCAGCCACAGAGTATGCACCAAGGGTCATCTCCTTCAACTTCCTTGGACATCTTCATTCAGGGGCCAGACGGTGGCTCACCTGTACTTACATTATAGTGTGAAAGGACCCAGGTTTAAGCCCCAGGCTCCCACCTGTGGGGGGTAAACTTCATGAGTGTTGGAACAGGGCTGGAAGTGTCTGTCTCTTTCCCTTTCTGTCTCTTCCCTCCCCTCTCAATTTCTCTCTGTCTCTATCTAATAAAATATATATTTTTTAAATCTTCATTCACAGGGTATGGTCCTGCAAAATATATATTTTTTAATTTCTTTATTGGAGGATTAATGATTTACATTCGACAGTAAAATAAAATAGTTTGTACATGCATAACATTTCCCAGTCTTTCACATAACAATTCAACCCCCACTAGGTCCTCCTCTGCCATCATGTTCCAGGACCTGAACCCTCTCCCCCACCCAGAGTCTTTTACTTTGAGCAAAGTATGTTTTATATACATAAACTAATAGGTCTTAGAGTCAGAGTGCTTTTCTTAGTAAACTCAGTGCCTATTTCTAAGCTTCATAGACTTCTTTATGTTTTAGTTCCCACGTCTACGTCCTCTTCATCTGACCTATTTACATACTATAACTTCTCTCCACACTAATGGTTGCCTACCCCTACTGATGTTTCCTGAGATGGCAAAGAATGGCTGTCCTGGCATAAATTTATAGTTATGCCTTTCTTTGCCAGCCTGATGAAATAAAACAACTCAAAAATTAAGTCAGAGAAAAACCTCCATCCTTCCTTAAAATTTGGCTTAAGTCATTAGCAAGTGAAAGGGCTGGGTTTCTTTTTCTCCATTTTATTTATTTATTTATTTAAAATTTTTTATTTATAAAATGGAAACACTGACAAGACAATAGGATAAAAGGGGTACAATTCCACACAGTTCCCACCCACAGAGCTCCATATCCCATCCCCTTCCCTATTTTTTAACCCTCTGGGAGTATGGACCGAGGATCATTATGGGGTGCAGAAGGTGGAAGGTCTGGCTTCAGTAATTGTTTCCCCGCTGAACATGGGCATTGACAGATCTATCCATACTCCCAGCCTGTCTCTCTCTTTCCCTAGTGAGGTGGGGCTCTGGGGAAGTGGGGCTCCAGGACACATTGGTGGGGTCATCTGCCCTGGAAAGTCCAGTTAGCATCATGGTAGCATCTGGAACCTGGTGGCTGAAAAAGAGTTAAGATAGAAAGCCGAGCAAGTTGTTGGCTAATCATGAACCTAAAGGCTGGAATATTGAGGATGAAGCTTGGGGTCTCTGTTTTGGAAAAAGCTCGTAGGTCTATTTTAGGCATATTTCAAGGGGCCCATCCATGACTTTACTAATTTTTTTGCCTGCTCCCAACAGCTAACATGCAGGTGGACCAAAAGTATTTTTGGGGAAGATAGTGTCAGAGTTGCAAATAGGACTAGAAAGCTGGATCAGGGAAGAGAGTAGCTCCCAAATATGTGAAAAGTGTATAAATATTGTTAACTGTAAACCCCATGGATTTGGAAAAAGCTAGATTTCTATTGATAGCTGTCAACCATCTTGATGAAGATTATCCACTGAGAAGGCTTTTCCCTTACCCTAGGTAGAGACATAAGCAAGCTTCTGTTTCCATACCTAGTAAATGGGTAAGACAAGAAAAAAACCTCAGATAGATACTCTGTCTCTGCTTGCCCAAAGGATCCCATTAGATAAGCAATACACTTTTGCCTGGCAGTGGGTAGTCACTTTCCTCCTCTGCACTTGTTTTTTTACTATCTGTCACTTCTCTCTCTCTCCCTCTCCCTCCCTCTCCCTCTCCCTCCCTCTCTCTCTCTCTCTCTCTCTCTCTCTATATATATATATATATATATATATGATTAATAGTGGATTACAAGATTTTAAGATTACATAGGATAGTTCCACACCATATACACCATCAAAGTTCTGTGCTCCTGTGCTCCCAAACTCCCAATGATACATCACTTTTCTTCATGACTATTTCTTGAACTGTCTGTTCTAATAAACTTTTTGTAACAGCTTGCTGTGTGTTGTATTATTTTCTCTGGTCCCTCATGCATTGTGGGCCAGAAGCCTGCAAAATACGTCTTCAATGATTATTTTTATTTTTCAGATTTATTAATGTCTTTATTTTTATAAAAGAGAGAGAGAGAAGGGGAGAGGAGAGAGAGAGAGAGAGAGAGAGAGAGAGAGAGAGAGAGAGAGAGAGAGAGAAAGATAATAAGGAAGAGAGCAGACTCCCACTTAGCTCTGAAATAGGTGGTGCTGAGGCATTTAAGTCTTGTGCTAATTGCTGAGTTATCTCATTTGTTCAGAATGACTCTTGGGGTTGTTTGTTATAAAGCAAATATTTTTAAAATTTATCTTATTTTAGTTTTGATAGATACAGAGAGAAATTGCAAGAAAAGGGGGAGGCAGAGGAGACAGAAAGCAAGACACCTGTAGTGCTGCTTCACTATTCATGAATCTTCTCCCCTGAAGGTAGGGATGGTGGAGGACTTGAACCCAGGTCCTTGTGCATGGTAAAGTGTGTGCTTAACTGGGTGCACCACCACTCTTCCCATCACAATGGAAATTTTTAAAAATTGTATTTTTTATCAATGATTTGCAAGATTATAAGATAATTGGGGTATTGTTTTGCACCACTCCCACCACCAAAGTTCTGAGTCTCTTTTCCCCTACCCCCACAATGACAACCATCAAAATTTTCCTAAGGATAATAGGATAATGACTGCTTTTAAAGTATAACATGTCACCGAAATCAGCCAACAAGTAGTCCACTGCCTGGATTTAAATACTATTCTGTTCATAAATGTTTCCTGTGATTCAGGAATTGTATGAAAGCCTTTTTTTTTTTTTTCACTTATAAGACAGGCAGATATTTCTAGTCAGCCTCAAATCATGCTCTGAAACAAACAACTAAAAACAACTAAATAAATCCTTCTACTGTAGAGTTTCCAAAAGCTTGAATAGTCATAAAAATTACCTTGAAACCGCAGAGTTGAACCTCAAACAAGACTCGTATGAATCTGAATCTCTAGGGGGAAGGTTCCAGGAATCTGTAAGCTTTATAAAATCTTGCTCTCACTATCAGTTTGAGGGGGGAAAAATCTTTCTATGAGCTATTGCTATAGGAGAGAGATAATGGCCTATGAAGACAGGCAGACCTGGACACTTTTTTTTTTCCATTAACATTTGATGTGGCCTTGGGCAAGAGCCTAGATTCTCAGAGCCTAGATTTCCTCATCCAGTCACTAAGGATAATACTAACAGGCAGGAGTTAATACTGAATATTTGATAGCCAGGGTGGCTTGGCAGGAAGATAGCTAGGATCACACTGGCCAGACCCCTGTGCCATCCATGAGTCTGATAATTGCTATATAACAGTTGGGGACAGGAAAGCCTGTGTAGCTGGGGAGTCAATTGGAAGACTGAGGCAGTGGCTGTTGACTAACTCATGAGAAAATGTGACAGTATATTCACTATTGGGAACGGTGTCTCCATATGCCTATCAGCAGACTATCATTCCTATTTAAATCATTATATTTGACAGAATGTGCTATTTTGAACTCTATTACTTATATGTACATCTATTCTTTTATTTTATTATTGAATAGAGACAGAGAGAAATTGAGAAAGGTAGCAGGAGATAGAGAGGGAAAGAGACAGAGAGATACCGGCAGTCCTGCTCCACCACTCGTGAAACTCTCCCCCTGCAGGTGGGGGCCAGGGGCTTGAACCTGGGTCCTTGTGGACTGTAAGGTGTGAGCTTAACCAGGTGTGCCACAGCCTGGCCCCAACTCTCTATTTCTTAGAGGGAGAGAAGGGAGATAAAAGAGACAGCAAAGCACCACTCCAACATGCCTAGAGCTCTTCCATATGGTGGGGGGGGGAGGTTAAGACTGAGGTGCCATCCCTATCAAGTCTGGTTTGCTATAGTGTGCTCCACAAAAAAATGGAGATGTTGTGCTCAGGCATTACATACTTTATTTAGGGAAATGAGAACACAAGTATAGACAGGTAATGGACATCCAGACAAAATGCCATGTGCTGATTCAAGCTTAGCTCTTTTATATTGGCCTGTCTACCTGGAAGGAACTTTTCATTGGTTGATTTAAATCATCTGACTCTTACGTTGGTTCTGTTCTCCAAGTGAGGCTTTGTAAGGTCCCCACCTGCTTCCTTTCATCTGTGACTACTTTCTTCAGTGTCCCTTTCTCTTCCCTCTCAATGATAGAACCAAAACTAGAGAATCCTAGTCACAAAAGTTCTGTGTCTCAGGTTGTCCTGGTGGAACTAGGTCCCCTGACCATGATGTTCCCCTAACACACAGGGCCATGCATGGTTCTTCTAGGACTTCTCACTTGGAAGGTAAGTGCTCTGCCAGGTGGAAAATGAACTATCTACTGACCTCAGTGCTGTGTAGATTAAAATGTGGTTATGCAACATTGAAAAAGGATTCAAAGGGAACTAGGCAGTGGCATGCCTGTTTAAGTGCACATGTTACCAAGCACAAAGACCCAGATTTAAGCCCTGGTGCCTCCGCCCTGCAGGGGGAAAGCTTCCCAAGTGGTGAAACAATGCTGCAGGTGTCTCTCTCTCTCTCCCTTTCAAGCAAGACTGAAGCATCAAAATTCTTGAGTGGGGGTCAGGTGGTAAGGTAGTACAGTGAGTTAAGCACATGTGGCGCAAAGCGCAAGGACTAGTGTAAAGATCCCGGTTCGAGTCCCCCGGCTTCCCACCTGCAGGATGGATCACTTCACAAGTGGTGAAGCAGGTCTGCAGGTGTCTATCTTTCTCTCTCCCTCTCTGTCTTCCCTTCCTCTCTTCATTTCTCTCTGCCCTATCCAACAATAACAACAGCAATAACAGCAACAATAAAAATAGCCTCCAGGAACAGTGGATTCATAGTGCAGGCACCAAGCCCCAGCAATAACCCTGGAAGCAAAAAAAAAAAAAAAGCAGGTAAAACAGAAGGCTGAGCATCAGGAGTCCAGACTTGGTGGAAATGTAGTTATAGCAGTCTGAGCCCTCAACTCTGTCTAGAGAGGCTGGTTTCATTGAGTGGGGCAAGTCTTGATCTATAGATGAAGGATAAACAGCTATTTCTAAGAAATATTCTGATCTGCATGGCAAGAACCAAGCACATGGTTGCCAGTTCCAGGGATATATTGAGCAAGTGGTGGGCAGAAGGCGTGGCGTTTTGTGGGGATTCTTCTAGCGTTTGCCCTTCTTCCGTAGCCAGTCAACAGTGTCAGGTTGAGCCTGATGTAAAGTTTCGAGACCTCCTTTGAATCTGGAGAGGTGGCAGTCATTGACTATGTGGGTCATTGTCTGTCTGGAGCCGCAGGGGCAGTTCGGGTCGTCTCTGGCTCCCCAGCGATGGAACATAGCGGCGCACCGGCCATGGCCTGTTCAATAGCGATTGAGGAGGGCCCAATCATAACGTGCTAGGTCAAAGCCGGGTTGACGCTTGCAGGGGTCTGTGATGAGGTGTTTGTTCTTTACCTCAGCTGACTGCCAACTCTGTTTCCAAGAGTCTGGAACAGAGAAGTTCAGTGTAGGCGTAGGGGACCAGATTGGGTGACGAGACGCCAAGCGTTGGACAGGGTGGGCGAAGATATCCGCGCATATTGGCAGGTCGGGTGGAGCGTAGACGTGGGAAATGAACTTAGATGATGCCGCATCCGGACGAATATCTGGCGGGGCAATGTTGCTAAGATAGGGGATAGGCCTGGGGGACAGCATATGTCAACAGACTTAGAAGATATCCTTTGGAGACATGGTGGGTTTTTTTGTTGGTGGTTTTTATTATTTTTTTTTTATATTGCTAACTCACTTGCTGCTTCTGCCTCTAGCCCATTTTTTCTCTCATCTGTTGACAGGTGCTCCCCAAATTGTATAGAAGCACATCTCCATGGCCCTAGGAAAACGTTCTATACATCTATTAAATGGAAACAGAGCTCCCCTTGGAAAGCTTAGCTGTTTGTTTTTTAATTGGACATCCTACTCCTCAGGCAGGACAGCATGGCAGCCTGCAGCTCTGTCCTTGAATGACTGCTGGAAGGAGGAGGAATCCAGCTGTTGGCTCCTCTCAGGGACTGGGAGAGACACTGCAGCCCAAGTGGAGAAAATTTCATGTTTTGTAACCTAAAGTAGTATTGATTATTCTCTCCTGCCTTTCATGGGAACCAGAAATAATTGTACCAAGAAGGTTAGCCAGGGGCGAGTAGAGTGGTTTCCAAGAAAGCACTAGATGTACCAGAGAAGGGAGAATCTATTGACTGGGACCTCTGGGTCCCTGATTGCCTTTCACTGTCCCCTTCTCCTTCCACTGGCTCCCCAGCCAATGTTGAGTGAATAACTGGGAGCATTTCCTCATTCCATTATCACCAGCCTCTGAAAGGCTGTCTTATCCAGCTCCCTTTTGTATGCTCTCACTGCTAGATTTTTAATTGGTGACTAGACTTGCTTGTAATTTGGTTACCCTGTACGCAAGGGCTTAAACAATGCATGTGTATTTATAGCTTTCAATAAGTTTCTTTAGGCATTTACTTTTTTAAGAACTGTCACAGTTAAACAGAAGGGGGTAAGTTCGGGCTAGAAAGACATTCTCTCTTGCTTGAGCGTAAATGAAATCCTTGATATGAAACAATACAGATATATTACCATTGTCGATTGTGTACTAGTGACATGTTCTTGCCATTGCATTATTCAAAATTAAGTTTAAACATGCTTCTTATTGTGTCTCAACATTTCTGGAATGTGGACAGATCAATATTTCTAGCCTGTGAGCACACTCTACTGAAGGGCTGAGAGTTATATTTGCTTTGAAAGAAATAGCACTTAAGGACTGTCAGTCAAGTCAGTTGTAAGAAACATAGAACTCTTTAAGAATTATTCTGCCTCCTCCTCGCATCTAAATATAGCTAGCCAGTTGGAGTGTCTAAGGTAGATAGCTAATCTGTATTTTTAAAGTGATGCAATTGCAAAATTAATCCATGCTAATGTAAAACTCAAGGCATATTTTTTACCTATACATATCAAAAATATAATCTCCATTAAAATAAAAATGATATAACAGTTTAGGTAAGGAATATGTCTCAGGAAATGACCCACTTTCTTCAAGTCACTTGTTTTGTCATCTTTCCAAGATTTTGTTTGATTTTTTTTTCAAAATGCATCTTTTTTTTTAAAGATTGAGAGAAAGAACCAGAACTATCCTCTGGTATATGCAGTGCTAAGCCTCAAACTCAGAACCTCATGCCTGTAAGTCTGACACTATAGCCACTTCATATCCCCCAGGCCACAGGGTTTTGTCTTCATGGGCCTTTCTGTTGTGGTTGAATCCACATGGCACAAGGTATATAAAGACAGGACTCCAAGCCTCTGGGGGATGGGAAGGGGATGGTTTTGACAAATACTGATTTCATCTCTTCCTTCTCAGGGTTGAGTCTCCTTGCAGACTCCAGGTTTAGGATTGCATATTTAAAAAAACAAAAACTGACTGCATGTTTTCAGATTTCTTTCCTGTATCTTTGGACTGACTTGAAACCAAAAAGTTAGAGATAATATCCATACAGCTTGTTAGAGAAGAAAACCTCCTTTAACACAAACCTTGGATTGCCTAGTTAAGATCTGTTTACTGTTCCTGCAAGTAAATAAAAAGGAAACTCATCCTCCTGGTTTCTTACAGGCTGGTAACATATCGATTCTTTATCCTGTAAATTCTTCTCTTCAGCTCATCCCTGCACTGGGTATGTACATATTTGATGTTCCTCCTGTTCGAGCTTCCATTTACTTATCACATAATTTATATTTGCAAAGTGATATTTGGATTCTTCTAGTGCATTACTGCTAAGAGCACCAATAAAGGAGCTATACTGTGCCCTAACATCCCTGATTATATTTATATTAGTGTCAGTAGAAGTTGTATCAGCAGACAGAACAATGGACTGTACCATTAAATTAGCACAATTTTGCAGCCTCGCCTGGCAGAAGCTCACACTTAATCCAAGAGGTTATTCAACCCTATCCAATATGATTACTCTATAAATATTTGCCCAAGCTCAGCACCAGCCGTTATATCACTGATCACACACAGGTTTGTTATGGTGTAGACCCCCAGTGTCAGCAATTTGAAAAACAAAGCTAATTAGTTTTGATTTAGGAATATGAAGACTTATTAAGTTGAAAGTGAACAGTTCGCTTAGTATAGCAGCTATTTAGTGCACATATGAATAGGAAGGAGATTCATTGTGTTTGCCAAGAGTTTTGAGAAGAAATGGAAAAGTCTCTGGGTTCAGAATATGGGCAGATGTGACAACCATTGGTTACACAAACTGATAGCTTGCATGGGGTCGGTGGGCAATCAAGCAACCCTTTGACAAATACTTCGCAGAGTAAGTAGACTTGGAGTAATCTGGTCTTTCTATGCAAGTAGCTCTGGGATAGGTTCTTTGTTTCTTCTCTCAAATGGATCACTGCCATAAAACCTTCCAGCAGAGAATTGTAGCCCCACCCCATCCATCCATCCATGTTTGATTTGAGAGAGGGTAGCAGAGAAGCCTCTTCCTCTCTGTCTCCCTAGTTCTTAGCTACTGTGTACTTGATTAAGTATGCATGTGGTGCTGTGTTTGTTTGTGTGTGTGTGTTTACATTCCTTAAATAATGTTTTTGGGGGGAGGGGGGTAGGTAATGCCCCACATGTTACATTGTGTAAGGTCCTGAGTTAAAGTCTGAGGGGACAATCTTTGCGAGCAGTGAAGCAGGGATACAATTCTCTCTCTCTGTCCTTCTCTATCTTCCCCTTCCTTCTCAATTTATTTCTGTTTCTATATAAGAGATAAATGAATGAATAATAAAATATTATAAAACTAATGCTTTAAATTTCAATTATCTTACTTAGTAGGGTACCTTTTTTTTTTTTAAGATGGCAAGGAAATTGCTTAGTTGGTACAGTGTGGGACTTGTATCCCTGGCTTCACAGGTTCCTGAGTGGTACTCTGAATCTCTCTCTCCATATACATACACATATGCATACCTTTCTATCTCATATGAAATAAAAAGAATATGTATATTTGTATCAAATAATACAGTGCCATTTGTTCCAGTTTTTGAAAGGCACTGTTATTCACTGGAAAAACTCTCTACCCCAAAACACAAAAGGAAGGAAACTGACACCAATTAGACCAAGCGCTGTCCTACTCTTTAAACATGCTCTTATTTAACTTACTTCTCATGAGGTCTGTGAGATGCCTCCCTCGGCTGGGCATAGACTTCGCTGTGTACAACTTGGGTTCAAAATTCAGTTTCAAGTAGGAATGCCAGGGCACCGGGGTAAACTCCAGTGCTATGATGTCTTTCTCTCTGTCATTATGTAAAGTCAGCCAGGGAGTTGTGAAATCATGTGTACATGAAGCTTCAACTCTGCAAAATTATATATATATATATATGTGTGTGTGTGTGTGTGTGTGTGTTATAATATATTAAATATATATTACTCATCTTAACAGTTTCACTTGGTAAAGCTTATGTTTCCCTCCTAAAGGAAATTAGACTCATTGGAGTTAAACAAGTTCTGTAATGTCATCCTTACATGGACTCCCATTGACTTTCTTACTTAGGACTAAGATCTTGGCAAGTTGTTCCCTTCCTTGAAGTCACCTGTCTCCTCTATGAAATAAGAGGAACAAATGAGACCACTGGTCCTTTTTTAAGATTCTACTATACTACCAGTAAAAAAAAAAAAAAAAAGAAAGAAAAGAAAAGAAAAAAGACATTTATTCTCTAACATAGTTTGAATCCCATGTATATGTAATTATGAATTGACTCAAAAATAATACCTTTCCTAGATTTTATGCTAAGATAGATTAAACATAGAAATCCTAGCTTACTTGTCCCTCAGTTGAATGAACCAAATCTCACTTGTACCTTGCTTTAGAAACCACTGGACTAAGTAATTTTTTTTCCCTTTTTTGTTGCCCTTGTTGTTTATCATTGTTGTTGTTATTATCATTGGTGTTATTGTTGTTGGATAGGACAGAGAGAAACTGAGAGAGGACAGGAAGACAAAGAGAGGGAGAGAAAGATAGACACCTGCTGACCTGCTTCACCGTTTGTGAAGCAACCCCACATGCAGGTGGGGAGCTGGGGGCTTGAATTGGGATCCTTAAGTCGTTCCTTGTGCTTCATGCCATGTGCACTTAACCCGCTGCGGTACTGCCCAACCCCCGATTAAGCATTCTTCATCAGCTCCTACAAATTCTTTCTTATAAAAATATTTTTTTAATTCTAGATTATTCAGCTGTGTAAGTTACAGGGGGAAAAGAAAAGCATTTGTGACGCTCTTACCAGCAGGGGAGGGGTAAATTCTGAAATAAAAGTCAAAAGTATCCTAAAAAGGGGGCAGGAGAGTTGAGGTGCAAGTCCTTGTTGATGCAATTTAGAAAAATTACTGACTCAGTATGGAAAAATTCAGTAACAAAGTGATGATGATGATAGAACACTTCTGTGTTCTAGGCGCTATTTCAATCACTTTACACACTTTTAACTCATCTTAACAACCAAGTCCTGGAGACAAACAAACAAGTAAATGGGTGTCACAATCTGGAAATATGTTGGAAAGATGCAGTGATGTAAAATAGTCATACAAAAAGTCAGGATAAAATAACACAGTACCCAGGACTTCAGACTTTAGAAAACATTTTAGTCATTAGTAAAGTTAGGAGTTATAATCCTGTGCAGGGATTATAACTTCTTTGTACCTCAGTTCCTCTCTGATAAGATGGAAGGGTTGGGGAGTTGGACGGTAGCCGGTAGTGCAGTGGGTTCAGCGAATGTAGCGCAAAGCGCAAGGACCAGCTTAAGGATCCCGGTTCGAGCCCCGGCTCCCCACCTGCAGGGGAGTCGCTTCACAGGTGGTGAAGCAGGTCTGCAGGTGTCTGTCTTTCTCTCCCCTCCTCTCTCCATTTCTCTCTGTCCTATCCAACAACGACGACATCAACAACAATAATAACTACAACAATTAAAAAAAAAACAAGGGCAACAAAAGGGAATAAATAAATATTAAAAAAAAAAGATGGTAGGGTTGAACTAGATGGACCACAGGGTTCCATAGGGGCTAAGTCAGGAATATCCTAACAAAAGAAGTGCCTACACTTTACGATAAATTATTTTAAATTTAAGGTTCTGTGTAAAATTTTGTTGGAAAATATGCCCTACTGAAAAACAAATTTTTTAAAAATTCTTTTTATATTTATTTATTTTCCCTTTTGTTGCCCTTGTCATTATTGTTGTTGTAGTTATTATTGTTGTTATTGATGTCCTCATTGTTAGGACAGAGAGAAATGGAGAGAGGAGGGGAAGACAGAGGGAGAGAAAGATAGATACCTGCAGACCTGCTTCACTGCTTGTGAAGCGACCCCCTGCAGGTAGGGAGCTGGGGGCTCGAACCAGGATCCTTACTGCTGTTCCTTGAGCTTTGTGCCACGTGCACTTAACTTGCCGTGCTACCGTCCAACTCCCGTCCAACTCCCTGAAAATCAAATTTGAAAACCACTTGAATTGATACTACTAGGATGTATTTTAATTTTATGAACATATGCATAGCATCATCTATTTACCACAAAGAATAAATCTAGATAGTAGATAATTTCTGTTTCTTTGATGTCAATTGAGACTATTTTGTGAAAATAGGGCCTAAAGTAATTTTGGTAAAGGAAGTGGTAAAATGTTTGGATTTCTGGTCAAGTGAATTTACTATTATAGTTTACATTTTAAGTTAATACATATTACGATAGATATTATCATAAGTAGAAATAAGTATAAGGAAGGAAATGGAAATCATGCAGATGTTGTTAAGCTGGAGAAAACAATTATCATAATTTTGTTTCTTTCCTTATAATCTGAATGAGTGTGTATGTGTGTGTGCATGTTTTTTTTCCAACAGCCTTAGGGCTTATAATTATATTATAATTAAAGGTGAATAAAAATAATCTAGTAGGAGTGTTAAAATATTACAAAAGTAATAAAATTATAAGATAGTATGAACATGCCATATACCTGTTACAGAGGTCAATAGAGAATGAAATAACTTAATTGAGTACAAATTTCAAGATGAAGAAACATAGGAGCTGGATTAGGCTATATGAATTGTTCACTGATGTGAGAAAGAAAATATTCTCATATTGACAAGCAGGTGTGGTATAGTTATGGTTTACCTATAGGATGTATTACTCAGTGGTATTTGACTGCAATGGTTTAAGATAGAATGGTAGAAGGTAGAATTAATTTATCATAGACTAAGCAATACAGTTAGTCTTACATTTTTCTCTGCCTAGCCTGGAACTTCCTAGATAGTTAAAATATCAATTATTAACCTAATGATCCCATAAGGTATTAAAATATTTTTTTCTTTTTTAATTTTTTATTTAAGAAAGGATTAGTGAACAAAAACATAAGGTAGGAGGGGTACAACTCCACACAATTCCCACCGCCCAATCCCCATAACCCACCCCCTCCCATGGTAGCTTTCCCATTCTCTAGCCCTCTGGGAGCATGGACCCAGGGTCGTTGAGGGTTGCAGAAGGTAGAAGGTCTGGCTTCTGTAATTGCTTCCCCGCTGAACATGGGCGTTGACTGGTCGGTCCATACCCCCAGTCTGCCTCTCTCTTTCCCTAGTAAGTTGTGTCTCTGGGGAAGCTGCACTCCAGGACATATTGGTGGGGTCTTCAATCCAGGGAAGCCTAGCCAGCATCCTGGTGGCATCTGGAACCTGGTGATTGAAAAGAGAGTTAACATATGAAGCCAAACAATTTGTTGAGCAATCATGGATCCCAAGCTTGGAATAGTGGAGAGGAAGTGTTGGGGAGGTACTCACTGCAAACTCTAGTGTACTTCTGCTTTCAGGTATATATTTTGCAGTAGTTTATGGATACGTGTGCACATAAGCTCTCTCTCACAGAAACTGGTGTATATCTAGGTTATGGGACTTTGTTAGAAAGTGAACTACCTGAGATGAAATTAGAGTGTACTATAAAAGGAAAGGTCTCACCCGAGTAATGAAGCTGAAGGGTTGTCATTCCACACGTGAAGTCTCTGGATACAGTCTGAGGTGAAGCATGTTGAAGTGGCAATCGTTGCTTTGGTTAGGTTGTGATCGGCGGATGCAATATTATTTGGTTTGGATTGGGAGATGCATACGGGAAGGGTATTAAAATATTTTATTGTTCCCAGCTCATTGCTGACAGAAAGAGGAGATATCACAACAGACACCACAGAAATCCAGCATATCTTGTGAGACTTCTGTGAACAATTATATGCCACCAAGCTAGAGAACCTGGAAGAAATGGACGATTTCATAGATACCTACGAACTTCCAAAGTTAAGTAAAGAGGAACTAGATAACATGAACAGGCCCATCACAGCTAATGAAATTGATACAGTTATGAAAAACATTCCCAACAATAAAAGTCCTGGACCACATGGTTTTACAAATGAATTCTACAAAACCTTCAAAGAAGAGTTAATACCTCTACTTTTAAAAGTCTTCTAGAAGATTGAAGACACTGGAATACTCCCTTCCAGCTTCTATGAAGCCAACATCACTTTGATACCAAAAGCAGACAGGGACACAACCAAAAAAGAAAACTACAGACCAGTATCTCTGATGAACATAGATGCTAAAACACTGAACAAAATTCTAGCCAACTGGATACAGCTGTATATTAAAAAGATTGTTCATCATGACCAAGTGGGGTTTATCCCAGGCCTGCAAGGTTGGTTTAATATACGTAAATCAATCAGTGCGATTCACCACATCAATAAGAGCAAGACCAAAAACCACATGGTCATATCAATAGATGCAGGCACATACATTACTGTGCAAAAGGGCCCAGGTTCAAGCCCCTGGTCCCCATCTGCAGAAGGAAAGCTTCACAGGTGGTGAAGCAGGGCTGCAAGTGTCTTACTGTCTCTTTCCTCTCTCTCCCTCCCCTCTCAATTTCTGTCTCTATCCAGTAATAAAAATGAAAGAAAACAAACCCACAACTTTTTGTTGTATTATCTTTATTGGATAGAGATAGCCAGAAATTGAGAGAGAAGGTGATGGTAAAGAGAGAGAGACAGAGAGACACCTGTGGCACTACTTCACCACTTGTAAAACTTTCCCCCTGCAGGTAGGAACCGGGGGCTCGAACCTAGGTCCCTGTGCATTGGAATGTGTGCTAAACCAGGTGTGCCACTGCCCAGCCCTAAAAAGCAACTTCTAATACTTTAGAGAGAATTAGATATTTTCCAGAAGACTAAATAGGAAAAAAAGAAGGAGGGTTACATCACTTACTGTACCTGAAGTTCTAATGAGAATCCTCCCTAGTTAAATCTATTCTCCTTGTCTTCATCAGACACCTCACCTTTCTCAGTCCTTTCCCCAACTACTCATGGAGATCTCCTGCCTCCAACTTGTAAAGCATCTGCTCTATTCACTCATCCTCTCTCTTTTTAGTTTTTAATTTATTATTATTGTTATTATTATTACCTCCAGGTTTATCGCTGGGGCTCTGTGCCTGCACTAGGAATCCATGGCTCCTAGCAGCCATTCCCCCCCCCCCCCATTTTATTGGATAAGACAAAGAGAATTTGAGAAGTAAGTGGAAGATAAAGAGGGAGAAAGGGAGAAAAAGGGGTGGGGCGGCTGGGCGGTAGCATAGCCGGTTAAGCGCACATGGCCCAAAGTGCAAGGACCAGCACAAGGATCCAGCTCCCCCCTCTGCAGGGGGGTCGCTTCACAAGCTCCCCACCTCCAGCTCCCCACCTGCAGGTGTCTATCTTTCTCTCCCCCTCTCTGTTTCCCCCTCCAATCTCAATTTTTCTCTGTCCTATCCAACAACAACAACAGCAGCTATAACAACAAAAAGGGAAACAAAATTGGAAAAATAGCTTTCAGGAGCAGTGGACTGTAGTGCTTGCACCAGCCCCAGTGATAACCCTGGAGGCAAAAAAAAAAAAAAGAGGGAGAAAGCTAGACACCTGCAGGTGGGGAGCTGGAGGTCTCAAACCTGGATCCTTGCACTTATTACTATTATTATTCCTTATGCTTTTTTATGCCTGGAGGGGGTAAAGAAAAAAAAAAGGAAACCTGAGATGATTCTCAAAGATTCAATAAAGTTCTGTCACAATGTGGATAAAGCATTTCTTTTGTTCTGAACAATTTGTTCTTACTGAGAACATTTTATGAAGTAATCATGAATAGTCTGATCAATGGAAAGGTATAACTCTCCTTCTTTTAAAAATTAATACATGAGGATTTTGATTGATAAATCAGAAATGCTGAATATATTAGTATAAATGCTTCCCTAGGCCAATTAAAAAGGGAACATTTTAAATATGAAATATTTAAAGACAGAGGCTTCTTTGAGGCATCATTAGCAGCTATGCTTTTCACTCTTTATTCTTTTTTTTTTTTTTTTTTCATACCAGAGCACTGCTCAACTCTGGCTTATGGTGGTGCTGGGGATAGAACCTGGGACCTCAGAACCTCAGGATGAAAGTTGATTTCCATTATGCTGTTTACCCAGCCCCTTCCCTTTATTCTCTAATTCATATACGGTATGTCAATGTCATTTAATTTGTCTTTTTCTTTCATAATCTCTGAAAGAAAAATAATACTTGTTATAAAGTGTTGTTTGAAGAAGAATGCTTATCCTAAAGTGTTGTCTTAAGAATTAAATCATCAATACAAGAAGAAACACTTGGAAAAAAGTTAAAGTGTCATAAAAAATATTAAAAGACAAAAAGGTCAACTTGGTAAACAGAAGTGATTTGGCCCTATGTTCTTGATGGGTCATAGCTGGCTGTGGTGAAAGGTAAAATCATTTCATTTATATAAAATGCATATCCTTGTCTATTGCTATCACTGTAATGTATTCCATTCCTGGTCTTTGAGAAATATTTATTTAATTTATATTCTTTCTAGGATAAACAGTATGGTTGAGCATAAATTGCTAACTCCATTGTTTTCTTGAATGGGTGTGAAGATATCCATGCAGGATGATCTGAATCATATATTATCATTTAGAGTAAATTGTTCTCTGCTAACCATAAACACAATCCTTCTTAATAATATTTAGTCATCTCAGGGAGCCCGAGTCTCCCCTTGCCAGCACTAATGCTGTACTTCAGTCTTGCCTGAAAATGTGCACTGTTGCTAACACTGATATATCTGTTCTAGAACGAAATAAGCTTTCATTTCTAGGACTATAAAATCAGAAGCTTTCACAAGAACACAGAGAGTCACTGTGTTACAGCACATCATAGAACTCCTGCCTGTAGCTTGAAAATAGAAGTCTTTGGTGTAGGCATTTGCTTGTTTGACAGTTCTGTTCTAAATTTTGAAACTAGTGGTACTGTAAAGTTCCTGTCTAACAATAGAATACCAGAGTTTAGTCATGCAAAATAATTATTGTTCACGGTTCCTTAGTTGAAGTCAATAGCTCCATGCAAAACACCACATTATGCAGAGATCTGAAGTTACTAAAGCACAACTGAGAAAAAGAAGAATTTTAAACAGATATGGCAGGGGGAAAAGAGTAGTTCTATGAGATTTACCAAGTGATTTCTCTCAGCACATGGAAGGCTCCAGTGTGTATTTTTCTTTCTTTCTTTTTTTTTAAAAAGTATCTATATTAATAGTAATATTTGTTTACTAGCTAGAGACAGAGATATTGAGAGGGAAGGAGGAGATAGAGAGGGAGAGAGAAAGATACCTACTATCACTCATGAAGCTTGAACCAGGGCTTGAACCCAGATCCTCAGGCATTATAACATATGTTCTCAACCAGTTGCAACACTGACTGCCAGAGTCCTCTCTCTGCCCTCTTCTTTCTTTCTTCATTTCTTTCTTTCCTTTTAAAAAGTTTATTTCTTTATTCATTTATTGGATAGAGACAGATAAACTGAAATGGATAGAGGAGATATGAGAGAGAAGAGATACCTACAGCAAACGCTAGAAGAACTGCTTATGAAACTTCTCCCTGCAAGTGGGGGCCTGGGCTCTAACCTGGGCCATTGCATAGAGTAATATGTGTGCTCAACCAGGCGTACCACCATTTGGCCCCCTGCTCTATAATTTTTTTTTTAAAAAAAAGATTTCATGGGAGTCGGGCTGTAGCGCAGCGGGTTAAGCGCAGGTGGCGCAAAGCACAAGGACCGGCATAAGGATCCCGGTTCGAAGCCCTGCTCCCCACCTGCAGGGGAGTCGCTTCACAGGCGGTGAAGCAGGTCTGCAGGTGTCTATCTTTCTCTCCTCCTCTCTGTCTTCCCCTCCTCTCTCCATTTCTCTCTGTCCTATCCAACAACGACAACAACAATAATAACTACAACAATAAAACAACAAGGGCAACAAAAGGGAATAAATAAATATAAAAAAAAAGATTTCATGATAGAAACCATAGAACTTCCCCCCCCCTCAAAATCATTTCCTTAGGGAAATAATGATTTTACAAGATAGTTGTCACATGAATACAATGTTTCTCTTCTTGATACCATCAGTGTAAGTCTTCTATCACTTCTACTTCTCCAAATTCTTCTCAGCACCCCCACACCTCAGTCCCTGACTTTACTGCAAGAGACCATTACTAATCTAAGTTTCACCGTTGTGTTTTTCCTTTCTTTGCTTCTTTAAAATCTTCTAGTATTCATGCTTATCTTTCTGGCTTATCTCACTTAATTTGATTCCTTCAAGTTCCATCCAAGATGCGGCAAAGAAGAAGATTTCATCATATCTTATAATTGTGCATATATACTACAACTTTCTTAGTCATTCATCTGCCATTGGGCATCTGCATTGCTTCCAAGCTTGGGCTATCACAAATAATACAGCTATGAACATAGGAGTGCATGGATCTCTTTGGATAAGTGGAGTGTGTGTGTGTGTGTGTGTGTTTAATTCTTTTTTTTTTTATTTATTTCCTTTTTTTTTTTTCTTTCTTTCTTTTGGATAGAGAGAGAAATTGAGAGGGAAGGGGGAGATAGAAAGGAAAAAGAGAGTCAGACACCTGCAGCACTGTTTCACCACTTAAGTCCTCCCCCTGCAGTTAGGTCCTGGATCTTGAACCTGGGTGCTTACATACTACAATGGGTGTATTCAACCATGTGCACCACCCCTGGATAAGTGTTTTATACTCTTTGGATACATCCCTAGAATAAGAATTGCCAGATTGGGAATCGGGCAGTAAAGTAGTGGGTTAAGCGCAGGTGGCACGAAGCACAAGGACCAGCGTAAGGATCTGGGTTTGAGCCCCGGCTCCCCACCTGCAGGGGAGGTCACTTCACAGGCAGTGAAGCAGGACTGCAGGTGTCTTATCTTTCTCTCTCCCTCTCTGTCTTCCCCACCTCTCTCCATTTCTCTCTGTCCTATCCAACATCAATGACATCAGTAACAACAATAATAACTACAACAATAAAACAACAAGGGCAACAAAAGGGAATAAATAAGTAAATAAAATATTAAAAAAGAATTGCCAGATCATTGGGTATATTTATTTCTAGTCTTCTGAAGAGCCTCCAGACCATGCTTTCCAGTGAGGATGAACCAATTTACCACGAACAGTGCAGAAGGGCTCCTTCCCCCCTACCCTCCTACCTCCCTTGCCACTACTTGTTATTTCTTTTTTTTTTTTTTTTTCTCATGTGGGCCATTCTCACTGGTGTAAAGTGGTATCTCATTGATGTCTTCATGTGGATTTCTGATAATTAGTGATTTTTGAACAATTTTTCACATATCTATTAACTACTGGATCTCGGTTCTGTTCCATTGGTCTGCGAGTCTATATTTTATCCAAGTGCCTCTCAGTTTTGATTATAATAGCCCTAGGATATAACTTAAAGTTAGAAAGTGTGATACTTCCATTTTTATTTTTTCTCATGCTTACTTTTGTGGTGTAGGGTATTTTCTGGTTCTACATAAACTTTTGTAGCTTTTATTCTATTTCCTTAAAGAAATTTGGTGGAACTTGGACAGGGTTCATTAAATATGTGTTTGACTCTAGGTAGAATGGTCATTTTAGCTATTCTAATTCTTGCATTCCATGGGCACGGAATATCTTTACATCTCTTTGTGTCTTTTTATTTTCTGTTTCCTTTAACAGTGGTATATACTTTTCCATGTACAAGTCTTTAACTTCCTTTGTTAAGTTTATTCCTAGGTCTGAACTATTTTTGCTGCTACTACAAATGAGACTGACTTCTGGACTTCTTTTCCTTCTGGTTTACTATCTGCACAGAGGAATGACATTTATTATTGTATATTGATTATATAACCTGTCATTTTACTATATTGCCTAACAATCTCCAAGACTTTTCTCTTGGATTCTTTAAAGTTTTCCTTTAAAAACTATTTTATTTATGTATTAATGATAGAAGAGAGAGAAAGGAAGAGCCAAAACATCACTCTGGTACATGGGATGTCATGGATTGAACTTGGGACCTCACACTTTTAAGTCCAGTGTTTTAGTCACCATGTCACCTTCTGGGTCCCTGTTTTGAACTTTCTGTGCATCCTATCATATCATCTGTGAATAGTGACAGCTTTATTTCTTCTTGTCCAACCTCTACAATGGTAGCGTTTATTCATAAAATGGAAGTTGTTGCCACTGAGCTTATATGACATCAAAGAAACAAAAGAACATTTGCTGGCATTAACCAAATAATGCAGAGAACTTGTTTTCTAAACTTGAAATAGTAAGTTGGGGTTTCCTCCTATGAATCCAATAGTTTCAAGTCTCTCATGCATTGTCTATATTGAAGTAAGTGATGATATTAATGTAAGTATGCAGACACGTGTTTGTGACTCAAGTCGGAGAAGGCATTCCTTAAGCCTTTAGTAGGGTTCATGAATCAGTGTAGTGTTGTGTGTTGGAGTTAATTCCACTAATATGTCTCCATGTTGCCAAAAACATTTGCTGGAGAACCTTGGCAGGATTAGATGTGACTCCTTGACTGCTTGAATGAAAAGGATGCTGTCCTACTATGTTCTTGACTTACAATTGCACTTAAGAATATTCCTCTTGGAGCCAGACAATGGTGCACTAGGCAGAGTAAACATATTGCAATGGGCAAGGATCCAGGTTCAAGCCCCTGATCCCCACTTGCAGAGAAAAAACTTCGCAAGAAATAAAGTAGTGTTGTGGGTGTCTCTCCTTTCTTTATCTCCCACATCCCTCTTGATTTCTCACTGTCTCTATCAAACAAATAAAGAAGAAAATTATATTCATCTTATGACCCAAGAGGTGGCATAATGGATGAAGTGTTGGACCCTCATGTATGAGGTCCTGAGTTTGATCCCAGACAGTACATATGCCAAAAGGATGCCCTCTTTCCCTCTTTCCTTCAAATAAATATATACATAAACAAACAAATGTTCTTAAGAACCTTCCTCTTGTAGGAAAAGAAAATGTCTTTCACTTTCTTAGAAAAGGGATATATACAGAAATAAAGTATGGGCTTCTCTGTGACATATTTATATATATTTTCAATCCAATATTAACATGAAATAGATTAAGGTAAATATGTAATCACCTTTTGGTGTTATCTCATTGTACTTTTCACATAGTTTATGGATTTTAAAAATGATTCACATTATTATTTTTATTTTATTGTCACTAGGATTATCTCTGGGACTTGGGACCACTGCTCCTGGTGTTTTTTTTATTTTTATTTTTATTTTTAGAGAGAGAGAAACTGTGAGGGAATGGAGGGTGAGGGAGAGAGAGACACCAGGAAAAAGAGAGGCAGGCTGGGAGTATGGATTGACCTGTCAACACCCATGTCAGTAGGGAAGCAATTATAGAAGCCAGACCTTCCACCTTCTGCATCCCACAATGACCTTGTGTCCATACTCCCAGAGGGTTAAAGAATAGGAAAGCTATCAGGGAAGGGGATGGGATATGGGATTCTGGTGGTGGGAATTGTGTGGAGTTGTATCCCTCTTATCCTATGGTTTTGTCAGTCTTTCCTTTTTATAAATAATTTTTTTTTAAATTAAAGAGAGAGAAAACAAAAAAAAAGAGACACTGGCTTCAGTGTTTGTGTCTCCACTGCAGGTGGAGACTAGAGGCTTTAGCCTGGATCTATGAAAAAATAATTTGTTGCTTAGACATTTGTCTACAGGGAGGTGCAAAGCTTTTAAGCATTAATTCAATAATGTTTTTTTTTCTTTTTTCCTTTTCTTTAATCTTTATTTATTTATTGGATAGAGACAGACAGAAATTGAGAGGAAAGGGACATAGAGAGGGAGAGAGACAGAAAGACACCTGTATCCCAGTGTCACCACTTGCAAAGCTTTCCCTCTCCAGGTGGGGACCAGGGGCTTGAACCTGCCTCCTTGTGCATTATAATTTGTGCACTCAACCGGATGCACCATCACCTGGCTCCATTCAATGAGTTTTGACAAATGTGTACTCCCATATAGCTTATATCCAGCCATACCTAACATTTCAGAAAGTTTTCTTACACTCTTTTCAGTCAACAGCCAACCCCTGCTATGAAAAACAACCACTTTTCCCATTTTTATTTTCACAGATTAGTTGTACTTATTTTTGAGCATCTTTATTTCTTTTACTTAACATAGTACTAAGCTTCACTCACATTATTGTGTGGATCAGTGGCTTATTGGCATTTTTTTTCTGTTATAATTAGTATTTATATTTTACTTTTTCTTTTTCTTTTTTGCCTTCAGGGTTATTTGCTGGGGCTTGGTGTGCCTGCACTACAAATCCATGGCGACTGGTGGCCATTTTTTCTCCATTTTATTGGACAGAGAGAAATTGAGAGGGGAGAGGGGGATAGAAACCTGCAGACCTGCCTCACCATTTAGTGAGAAAGACAGACACCTGCAGACCTGCTGACCTGTCACTACTTGTGATGCAACCTCCCTGCAGGTAGGGAGCCAGGGGCTGAAACTGGGATCCTTGTGTGGTCCTTGTGTTTTGTACTATATGTGCCTAATCTAGTGCATCACTATTCAGCCCCTTTTCTTTTCTTATCTTTTCTTTTCCTTTCTTTTCTTTTCTATATATATAATTTGGGTAGAGACAGAGATAAATTGGGAGGGGAGGGAAGAGGTAGAAAGGGAGAGAGACAGAGAGATTCCTACTGCTTCACCACTTGTGAAGCTTCCCCCTGCAGCTGGGGACCAGGGACTTGAACTCAGGTTCTTGTGCATTGTAGCATGTGCACACAACCACACATGCCACAATCTGGCTCTCTTTTAAATATATATGTTAGGACAGAGAGAAATTGAGAGGGGAAGGTGAGATAGAGAGGGAGAGAGGAAGACACCTGCAGCTCTACTTCACCACCAGTAAAACTTCACCCCTGCAGGTAGGGACCAAGGGATTGAACACAGGTCTTTGCACATTGTAATGTGTGTGCTCAATCAGATGCACCACTGCTTGGCTCCCTTATTAATTTTCTTAAGGATGCATTTTGATGAGCAAATAACTTTAACTTTAGTGATGTCCAGATTTATTGATTTTTTTTTCCCTTAAAGGTGGTGGTATGTGTCCAAAGTTAAAACTTTGCCTACCTTAAGGCCATAAAGAGATCTCCCCGGGGGACTAGGCAGTGGAGCACTGAGTTAAGCGCACATAGTACAAAGAACAAAGACCTGCACAAGGGTCTGGGTTTGAGCCTCCAGATCCCCAACTGCAGGGGGGCTGCTTCACAAGCTGTGAAACAGGTCTGCAGGTCTCTATCTTCCTCTATCCCTCTGTATCTGCCCCTCCCCCTTTCAGTTTCTCTCTGTCCTATCCAATAAAATGGGGTGGGGAAAAAAGCCACCAGTTGCAGTAGACTTGTAGTGCAGGCGCCAAGCCCTAACAAATAACCCTGGAGGTAATAATAATAATAATAATAATAATAATAATAATAATAATAATATCTCCTTGTGATTTCTTCCAGAAGTTTTACAATGCTAAACTTAAGGTCTACAATATCTACAATATATTCTAAATTAAATATTGTGTGTGGTGTAAGCAAAGGATCGAATTTCTTTCTTTATTATTATGTTATCTTTTTGCCACCATGGTTGATGTTGAGGGGCTCAATGTCTGTGCTGTGACTTCCTTTATTTCCTTTTGATTTTTAGAGACAGAGGAAAATAGTGAGATAAATGGGAAGGGGAGGGAGAAAAAAGAGTTAATTGCAGCACTGCTACACCTGCAAGTGGGAGCTAGGGGCTTGAACACAGGTCTTTGTGCATAATGGTGTGTATGCTCTGTTGGGCATACAACCATCCATCCCCTACTCCCTCCCCTCACTTAAAAAAAATTATTTGGCTATTCAATTCTTCCAGTTCTACCTGCTGAAAATTTTTCTTTATCCATTGAATTACTTTGGCCCTTTTTGTTGAAATAATTGGCAACTAAGTGTGATTCTATGTCTGGATTGTTTTTCAGACCTACTGTATATTCCTTTTTTCTTTCTTCTTTTAAATATTCATTTATTTTCTCTTTTTTTGTCCTTGTTTTTTATTGTTGTTGTAGTTATTGTTGTTGTTATTGATGTCATTGTTGTTGGATAGGACAGAGAGAAATGGGGAGAGAGAGGTGGAGAGAAAGATAGACACCTGTTTCACCACCTGTGAAGTGACTCCCCTGTAGATGGGGATCCTTATGCCAGTCCTTGTGCTTCAAGCCACGTGCGCTTAACCTGCTGCGCTACCGCCCAACTCCCAGACCTGCTGTATATTCTATACCCTTACTATTTTCTCTTAGTTAACTCAGATAATCAAAACTTTTTGGGACTTTCTGACCTCTTCTATTCCCCAGTAAAACTTAAATGAACTTTCTGCTTTAGAAAAGCAAATATTGGGGGTGGGGGGGGAGGTGCACTGGGTTAGATGCACATAGTAAGAGGCACAGGGAACCACACAAGGATCCTGGTTCAAGACCCAGGATCCCCCTCTGTAATGTGGGTGGCAGGTTTGCTTTCTTTCAGGTTTTGCTTTCTTTTCCCCTCTCTATCTTTTCCTCCCTGCTCAATTTCTCTCTGTCCTATCCCAAAAATCTGAAAAATGGCCACCAAGTACAGTGGGTTCCTAGTGCAGGCACAGATCCCCAAATAATCCTGGAGGCAAAAAAAAAAAAAGCAAATACTGGCCCAAGATTTGTGGTTTAGAGGGTGTGACAGCCCCTCCCTCCTGCCTTCTCTCCAAGGACACTTATGCAGATGAAAGGGAGTTGGGCTGGGGTGGGTTAAGATACAGAATGCTGGTCTAGGACAATCAGTTCTTCTGGTCTCCAGGAGTATGATGGACTTTGATGGAGCTTACTTTGAATTTACTCTCAAAACAAAGTTTTGTAATAGGTTTTAACTCTTCTCCTTATTCTAAACAAAAAGGCTAAGCTAACAGGAAAGGAGACCGATGAGTACCTAGTCATTGCCCTTTTGTTTTCCAAATTCAGTGTTTGCATATTGACTGTTCTTGGAACATTGAAAATTGGTATTTTCTTTTTTTTTCTTTTCTTTTTTCTATTCTTCTTCTTTTTTTTTTTGCCTCCAGGGTTATCACTAGAGCTCAGTGCCTGCACTATGAATCCACTGGTCATGAAGGCCTTTTATTTAATTTATTTATTTATTTGGGGGGTAGGACAGAGAGCAATTGAAATTGAGAGAGAAAGGCTAGATAGAGAGGGGAAAGATGCCTGCAGACCTACTTTACCACTTGTGAAGTGGCCCCCTCTACAGGTGGAGAGCCAGGGACTTGAACCCGGGTCCTTGCTCGGGTCCTTGTGCTTAATACTGCATGCACTTAACCCAGTGAGCTACTGCCCAACCCCCTGAGAATTAGTATTTTCATCTAAGCCAATTTATCAATCCCAGGTTCCTTACTCCTCACTGGAACCCTGTCTGGTAACCTTGTCCTTTTCTTAAATATGCTTATTTATTTTGTTTTATTTTATCTTTCTTGCATGTGACTGGACACCCTACAGGTGGAGACTGGGGGCTGGAACCTGGGTCCTTGCACACTATAACATGTGAGCTCAACCAGGTGCGCCACCACTCAGCCCTCACCCACCCCAACTATGTCTTTTTGAAGTCAGTTTCATACCTTCCAAATTGCTCTGGTATTAGGCTGAATTTCTTTCTGACATGGGGTTCTACGCTGCTGGATATATCACCCAATTTTTTCCCATTTGGTGACTAGCTAGTTAGTGGACAGGTCCCATTTAATACCATTTGAAATGACTTTTGGAAGGCTTGGAGTCCCTCATTGTCACACACAGCTCATACATATAAAAGTGATGCAAATCCAGACATTATAAAATATGCCAGAGAAGAAAGAAATCCTCCAGAGCTTGCTTTTGGCTGGAATTTTGTCCTAGGAAGCTAACTATTGCAGATTGTGAAGTGGTGAGTTGCGTCAGGAGAGGGTCCTGCATGACTGGAGAGCTTGACAAGAGAACTAAGGCAGAGAAAGGCAGCAAAGGGGTGTCAGGTCACATGGTCTCTACCACTGAGTTCAGATGAATGGAACTGACCTCCATCATCTGGGCTCCCTTTTTATCCCTGTCTGGGTGGCATCAGGTTATATTCTATGGTTGTTTCTCTTTGGTCACCTCTTGATACCCATGGTGTGTATCAGGGTGGGGTAGGGTGGTTCAGTAATGTGAAGCTGGGGGCGGGCATACTCTGCCTTCTGTTATGGGTCTCACTGCCCTTTTGCACTTCTGTCATCCTGAGTGAATTCAAAGTTGCCTCAGCCAAGATCCTCATCTGGATCTTAGGGTCTCCCTCTATGCAATAAGGATGATAGAACTTCCTTAAGGAGTTTTTTTTTGATATTGCTTTATTTGTTTATTCCCTTTTGTTGTCCTTGCTTTTTTGTTGTTATAGTTATTGTTGTCGTCATTGATGGATAGGACAGAGAGAAATGGAGAGAGGAGGGGAAGACAGAGAGGAGGAGAGAAAGACATCTGCAGACCTGCTTCACCGATTGTGAAGCGACTCCCCTGCAGGTGGGGAGCCGGGGGCTCAAACTGGAATCCTTATGCAAAGCCGGTCCTTGGGCTTTGTGCCATGTGTGCTTAACCCACCGAGCTACTGCCCAACTCCCCCTTAAAGAGTTTTTAGAAGACATAGACTCTCTTATTCCAGACCTTCCCTGATTTGAGTTCCCTTATCTGGGATGGGGCAACCACTTTTTGCCTATTGACCTTTGCATTCTCCAACCTGGAATCAATGCCCTTTTAAACTATCTTAATATTTACTAGGGACTTACTTGCCCTGAATCATTTATTGAGTTTCTCTCTAAGATTTCCCATGAGGTTGAAAATGATAGTGAGAAGAGTTGAAAGTCTAAACTCTTTATCAGAATGAAAGCACTCTGGGTAATAATGCCTTCTTCTCCTCACCCATTTAAGTATATCACATCCCTTGAATAGAAAGTGGAATTTTTTTTTCATGGTCTCTTTTCTGTTACCACCCAAACTCATATTCAATTGTTCTGATATCCAAACTGAAATATTTTTTTTCCCCAAACCTGCTTTGGGATTTCATGTTTGCTAGCATGTAAGTTCCCTGAGTACAGGTACTTGATATTATTGCTCTTAGAGAATTTAGCAATAAGTTAAATGTCTTTCATTCATTTCAGAAATATCTATTGAATAAAGTTCATTATAAATAAGTACTGATATTATGTCAACAACAAAGCATTTATGTAACACAGGAGATTGTTCATACTTTTTTTTTTTTTTTGCCTCCATGGTTATCTCTGGGGCTCTGTACCTGCACTACGAATCAATTGCTCCTGGAGGCTATTTTTTTCCCTTTTGTTTCCCTTGTTCTGTTGTGTTGGTTATTGATACTGTTATCATTGCTGTCGTTGTTGTTGGATAAGACATAAATGGAGAGAGGAAGGGGAGACAAAGAGGGGAGAGAAAGACACTTGCAGACCTGCTTCACTGAATGTGAAGCAACACCTTGCAGGTGGGGAGCCAGGGGCTCAATGGGGATCCTTGTGCCAGTCCTTGTGCTTTGCATTATGTGTGCTTAACCTGCTGCGCTACATCCACACCCCCCTCCATGCTTTTTTTTTTAGTAGGAGGAACTCAATATTTATTCACTGATTAGTTCATCGTTTGAAAACATTTCGTCTCTCTCTCCAGTGAAGTTAGCCTGGCACTACACATTCTTTTCAAATCCACACAACACATACTCAAGGATAGACCACATGTTAGGACACAAAGACAGCATCAACAAATTCAAGAGCATTGAAATCATTCCAAAGTATATTCTCAGACTATAGTGAAGCAAAGCTAACATTTAAAAACAAACAGAAAATTATTAAAAGATACAGAATATGGAAACTAAAAAACATACTGCCTAAGAACCATTGGGTCAGAGAGACACTCAAGCAAGAAATTCAAATGTTCCTGGAAACAAATGAAAATGAAGACACAAGCTATCAAAATATTTGGGATACAGCTAAAGCAGTATTGAGAGGGAAACTCATAGCCATACAATCACATATTAAACAATAAGAAAAAGCTCAAATAAACTACCTTACTGCACACCTTAAGGACTTAGAGAATGGGGAAGCTATTGGGGAGGGGATGGGATATGGAGATTGGGTGGCGGGAATTGTGTGGAGTTGTATCCCCCCATCCTATGATTTTGTTAATGTCTCCTTTCTTAAATAAATAATTTTTTTTTAAAAAAAGAATCTCCCCGACAACAAAAGTCCTGGACCAGATGGCTTCACAAACAAATTCTACAAAACCTTCAGGAAACAGTTAACACCTATACTTCTAAAGGTTTTCCATAAGATCGAAAAAACAGGAACACTCCCTTCCACCTTCTATGAAGCCAACATCACCCTGCTACCAAAAGCAGATAGAGACACAACAAAAAAAGGAAAACTACAGACCAATATCTCTGATGAACATAGATGTCAAAATATTAAAGGAGATCTTGGCCAACCAGATACAGCAGTATATCAAAAAGGTTGTTCATCACGACCAAGTGGGATTTATCCCAGGAATGCAAGGCTGGTTCAACATATGTAAGTCAATCAATGTCATTTACCACATCAATAAAAGCAAAGCCCAAAACCACATGATTATCTCAATAGATGCAGAGAAAGCCTTTGACAAAATCCAACACCCATTTGTGCTCAAAACTCTACAAAAAATGGGAATAGACGGGAAATTCCTCAAGACAGTGGAATCCATATATAGCAAACCTACAGCCAACATCATACTCAATGGACAGAAGCTGAAAGCATTCCCCCTCAGATCAGGGACTAGACAGGGCTGTGCACTATCACCATTACTCTTCAACATAGTATTGGAAGTTCTTGCCATAGCAATCAGGCAAGAGAAAGAAATCAAAGGAATACAGACTGGAATAGCAGAAGTCAAGCTCAGGAGTCGGGCTGTAGCGCAGCGGGTTAAGCGCAGGTGGCGCAAAGCACAAGGACCGGCATAAGGATCCCGGTTCGAACCCCGGCTCCCCACCTGCAGGGGAGTTGCTTCACAGGCGGTGAAGCAGGTCTGCAGGTGTCTATCTTTCTCTCCTCCCCTCTGTCTTCCCCTCCTCTCTCCATTTCTCTCTGTCCTATCCAACAACAACAACAACAATAATAACTACAATAAAACAACAAGGGTAACAAAAGGGAATAAATAAATAAAATAAAATAAAAAAAGAAGAATTCAAGCTCTCACTATTTGCAGATGATATGATAGTATACATAAAAAACCTAAAGAATCCAGCAGAAAACTACTGGAAGTTATTAGGCAATATAGCAAGGTATCAGGCTACAACATCAATGTATAAAAATCAGTGGCATTTCTTTATGCAAACACTAAAACTGAAGAAGACATCCAGAAATCACTCCCATTCACTGTTGCAGCAAAATCAATAAAATACCTAGGAATAAAGCTGACCAAAGAAGTGCAACCTTCTGCAAGCCAAAACGACCCTGGGTCCATACTCCCAGAGGGATAGAGAATGGGAAAGCTATCAGGAGAGAATGGGATATGGAGATCGGTTGGTGGGAATTGTGTGAAGTTGTACCCCTCCTATCCTACGGTTTTGGTAATGTTTCCTTTCTTAAATAAATAATTTTTTTTAAAAAAGGGCACAGAGTAGGAAGATGGATCAGAAAACACAACCCAACCTATGCTGTCTACATGAAACCCACCTAACTAAACAAGACAAACAGACTCAAAGTGAAAGGATGAAAAACTGTCATGCAGGACAATGGCCCACAAAAAAGGGCAGGAACAGCTATTCTCATCTGACATGATAGACTTTAAAATAAATAAAATTTAAAAAGATAGGGATGAATACTACTTAATTCTCAGGGGATCAATCAAGAGGACTTAACAATTATTAACATCTATGCACCCAATGAGAAGCCATCTAAATACATCAAACATCTACTGAAAGAGCTACAGCAATATATTAACAGCAACACAGTAATAGTAGGGGACTTCAATACCCCATTCTTTCAACCTGAAAGATCATCCAGGCAGAAAATCAATAAGGAAACGAGGGAGCTAAATGAGGAGATAGATAAACTAGAACTATTGGACTCTGAAAGTCAGAGTCATTCATCCCAAGAAACTGGAATACACATTTTAGTTAAGTCCTCATGGGTCATTCTCAAGGATAGACCATATGTTAGGCCACAAAGACAGCAACAGCAAATTCAAGAGCATTGAAATCATCCCAAGCATCTTCTCAGACCACAGTGGAATTAAACTAACACTTAACAATCAACAAAAGATTAGTAATAGTCCCAAAACCTGGAATCTCAACAGCAAACTCCTTAACAACTACTGGGTCAAAGAGGAAATCAAGGAAGAAATCAAAATGTTTCTTGAGTTCAATGAAAATAAAAACATAAGCTATCAAAATATTTGGGACACAGCTAAGGCAGTACTGAGAAGGAAGTTCATAGCCATACAAGCACACATTAGGAAAGAAGAAAAAGCACAAATAAACAGCCTGATTGCACATCTTAAAGACCTAGAAGAAGAAGAACAAAGGAACCCTAAAGCAACCAGAAGGACAGAAATCACTAAAGTTAGGGCAGAAATAAATAACATTGAAAATAAGAAAACCATACAAAAGATCAACAAAAGTAAATGTTGGTTCTTCAAAAGAGTGAACAAAAATGACAAACCTTTAGCCAGACTCACAAAACAAAAAAGGGAGAAGACCCAAATAAATTGGATCATAAATGAAAGAGGAGATATCACAACAGACACCACAGAAATTCAACATGTCATATGAGCAACTATATGCCACCAAGCTAGAGAACCTGGAAGAAATGGACGACTTCATAGATATCTACAAACTTCCAAAATTAAGTAAAGGGGAACTAGATAACATGAACAGGCCCATCACAACTAATGAAATTGAAACAGTTATCAAAAACATTCCCAACAATAAAAGTCCTGGACCACATGGTTTTAAAAATGAATTCTACAAAGCCTTCAATGAAGAACTAATACCTCTACTTTTAAAAGTCTTCTAGAAGATTGAAGACACTGGAATACTCCCTTCCAGCTTCTACGAAGCCAACATCACTTTGATACCAAAAGCAGACAGGGACACAACCAAAAAAGAAAACTACAGACCAATATCTCTGATGAACATAGATGCTAAAATATTGAACAAAATTCTAGCTAACTGAATACAGCAGTCTATTAAGAAAATTGTTCATCATGACCAAGTGGGGTTTATCCCAGGCATGCAAGGTTGGTTTAATATATGTAAATGAATCACCATGTTCCACCACATCAATAAAATCAAGACCAAAAACCATGTGGTCATATCAATAGATGCAGAGAAAGCCTTTGACAAAATCCAACATCCCTTTATGATCAAAACTCTACCAAAAATAGGAATAGATGGAAAATTCCTGGAGATAGTAAAGTCTATTTATAGCAACCCTTTAGCCAACATCATAGTCAATGGTGAAAAACTAGAAGCATTTCCCTTAGATCAGGTACTAGACAGAGCTGCCCACTATCACCATTATTACTCAACATTGTGTTGGAAGTCCCATTATCACCATTACTATTCCACATAGTGTTGGAAGTTCTTGCCATAGCAATCAGGCAGGAGCAAGAATTAAAGGGATACAGATAGGAAGAGAAGAAGTCAAACTCTCCCTATTTGCAGATGACATGATAGTATACATAGAAAAGCTTCAGGAATCCAGCAAGAAGCTTTTGGAAATCATCAGGCAATACAGTAAGGTGTCAGGCTACAAAATTAACATTTAAAAGTCAGTGGCATTCCTCTATGCAAACACTAAGTCAGAGGAAGTTGAAATCAGAGGAAGTTGAAATCCAGAAATCAATTCCTTTTAGTATAGCAAATGCAAGAAATATTTATCTGGAACCAGAAAAGACCTAGAATTTCCAAAACAATCTTGAGAAGAAAGAACAGAACTGGAGGCATCACACCACACTCCCAGATCTCAGATTGTATTATATGGCCACTATAATCAAAACTGCTTGGTACTGGAATATGAATAGACACATTGACCAGTGGAATAGAATTGAGAGCCCAGGGTGTCAGGCGGTAGTACAGCGGGTTAAGCGCACATGGCGCAAAACAGAAGGACTGGCATAAGGATCCCGGTTCAAGCCCCCACCTTCCCACCTGCAGGGGAGTCGCTTCACAGGGGTGAAGCAGGTCTGCAGGTTTCTGTCTATCTCTCCTCCTCTGTCTTCCCCTCCTCTCTCCATTTCTCTCTGTCCTATCCAAAAATGATGATATCAATAACAATAATAACTACAACAATAAAACAACAAATGGGAATAAAGAAAGGAAGGAAGGAAGGAAGGAAGAAAAAGAAGGAAAGAGAGAAAGAAAGAAAGAAAGAAAGGAAGAAAGAAAGTATTGAGAGCCCAGAAGTAAGCCCCACACCTATGGACATCTAATCTTTGACAAAGATTCCCAGACTATTAAATGGGGAAATCAGTGTCTCTTTAACAAATGGTGTTGGAAAAAAAAGGGCCAAAACATTCAGAAGAATGAAACTGAACCACTATATTTCACCAAACACAAAAGTAAATTCCAAGTGGACCAAGGACTTGGATGTTAGACCAGAAACTATCAGATACTTAGAGGAAAATATTGGCAGAACTCTTTTCTGCATAAATTTTAAAGACATCTTCAATGAAACAAATCCAATTACCAAGAAGACTAAGGCAAGCATAAACCTATGGGACTACATCAAATTAAAAAGCTTCTACACAGTAAAAGAAACCACTATCCAAATCAAGAGACCTCTCATAGAATGGGAGAAGATCTTTACATGCCATACATCAGACAAGAGGCTAATAATCAGAATACATAAAGAGCTTTCCAAACTCAACAACAAGAAAACAAATGACCCCATCCAAAAATGGGGGGAAAACATGGACAGAATATTCACCACAGAAGAGATCCAAAAGGCCAAGAAACACATGAAAAAATGCTCCAAGTCTCTGATTGTCAGAGAAATGCAAATGAAGACAACAATGAGATACCACTTCACTCCTGTGAAAATGTCATACATCAGAAAAGGTAACAGCAGCAAATGCTGGAGAGGGTGTGGGGTCAAAGGAACCCTCCTACACTGCTGTCGGGAATGTAAATTTGTCCACCCTCTGTGGAGAACAGTCTGGAGAACTCTCAGAAGGCTAGAAATGGACCTACCCTATGACCCTGCAATTCCTCTCCTAGGGATATGTCCTATGGAACCCAACACACCCATCCAAAAAGATCTGTGTACCCATATGTTCTTAGCAGCACAATTTGTAATAGCCAAAACCTGGAAGCTACCCAGGTGTCCAACAACAGATGAGTGGCTGAGCAAGTTGTAGTATATATACACAATGGAATACTACTCAGCTATAAGAAATGGTAACTTCCCCATTTTCAGCCAGTCTTGGATGGACCTTGAAAAAATCATGTTAAGTGAAATAAGTTAGAAACAGATGAATATGGGATGATCTCACTCTCAGGCAGAGGTTGAAAAACAAGATCAGTAAAGAAAACACAAGTAGAACCTTAACTGGAATTGATGTATTGCACCAAAGTAAGACTCTGGGGTGGGTGGAGGGGAGAATACAGGTCCAAAAAAGATGACAGAGGACCTAGTCGGGATGGTATTGTTACATGGAAAACTGGGAAATGTTATGCATATATCATTTGTTATGCAACTATTGTATTAATGTTGAATGTAAAACATTAATTCCCCAATAAAGACATTTTAAAAAAGGAAAAAAAAAAGAAAGAAAACAGAATCTATAGCATTTTCAGATGAATGCTAAGTCCATATACATTGTGCTTCCCCAGGAAACTTGGAAATATCCCCAATTTCATTATTGATGCTGGGATATCTGTGTGTTCCTAAAAACATTCCCCTTAGTGTCCCTGTGAATGTCCTCAGACCACAGATCCATCACCTTTTGTTCCTGTGCTCTAGTGGACCCTGAGGGTGGGGACCGCTTCAGTCAGCACCAATGGCCTGGAGGAGACAGGGAGACAGGTGGTCTCCACTACACTTGGCTCTGTGCCAGCTTTTGGGGGTGGAGGGATGTAACATCCAAGGGGGGTGATAACCTGATCTGATTTCGTCTAGAAATGGGTTTATATTTTCTGTACAACTCTTAAAAAATTTTTATATTTATTTATTTATTTTTCCCTTTTGTTGCCCTTGTTGTTGTTTATTGTTGTCGTTGTTGCCAGATAGGAGAGAAATGGAGAGAGGAGGGGAAGACAGAGAGGGAGAGAGAAAGACAGACACCTGCAGACCTGCTTCACCGCCTGTGAAGCGACTCCCCTGCAGGTGGGGAGCCAGGGGCTTGAACCAGGATCCTTAAGCTGGTCCTTGTGCTTTGCGCCACGTGCACTTAACCCGCTGCAATACCGCACGACTCCCCTCTTTTTTTTTAGCCCCAAAACTCAGCTCTGGTTTATGATGTTGCAGAAGAATGGAACCTGGGACTTTGGAGCCTCAGGCATGAGAATCAAATTGCATAACCATTATGCTATCTACCCCTGCCCTCTATGCGACTTTTGTTACTTTCAAAACTCAGCATCCAGAATAACAAGAACAACAGTAGTAATTAATGATAGCTTCCCATCTGCATCAGGCCTGAACTACTGGAGGAAGCAAGGTTCCTATATCATTGCAAAAGTCCCCTCTCCAGAGGAAGTGACATTAATAGACGAAGGAGCTTCCTCCTAAGAGGGTTCTAGGAAGGGGCTGGACGTGGTGGGAGGGGGAGTGCCAGAAGGCCCTGCAGAGGGCCAGGGAGGTTGGAGGGAGACCCCAGGGCTAGATTAGCCTCACTAGTTTCCCGCCCACAGAGTCAAGGAAAAGTCCCACTCCGGGCGCCACCCCTTCTGCTGGTACTCATTGAAACCTCCTCCAGCTCCAACTAGCTGCAGGCTCCTGGGTAGGGAGGGGCAAAAGAGTGGGAGGAGAGGGTGGTGCGGCGGGAAGGGGAGGGTGCTGGGTGGCGTGAGACTAAAGAGGTCGCAGTCTTGCAGACCCAGAGCTGCTGCGTGGTTGCGACTGAACTGTGCCCCCGAAATCCTGCAGGTGAGTTTCCTCCCAGCCGTCCCACACCTGGAGGGAAACCGGTGGGATTCTGTGTCTGTGAGTCGAAATAATGATTTTAAAACAACAACAACAATGACTTTATTCTTTAGCCAAAGTAACATCTGTGCTGTGCAAGGGCCCTCCTGAACTTGGGGAAAGCTCCAAGTCCGTGCAAGTTGCAGGCACAGATGCGGTGGCTGTCTGTAGGCTTGGGCTCTGGGACTTGGGCAAATTGACTGACCCTTGGGCCTGCAGAAAGAATTGCTGTCCGTGGTGCAAAGTGAGAGGGGCAAGAGGTGCATAGGTGGGGAAGCAGCGCTTAGTTGGAAATAATACCGAAATCGGTAACGATCATGATTATTATCATTGTTAAGTAAGCATGCTTGTCAGTACTTGTTACTAACAGTCATCATGTCAACACCAGGGCGGGAGGGCATGAGTTACACACTGGTAGTTACTTATTTCCAGTTGATTGGAAAGCTTAGCATGAAACTGTGGGAGAGTTTCAGCCTTCCCCCCTAGGACAGGGAGAACAGACCCTGGGAAAGAAGGAGAGGAGATAGAAGTCTTACTCTGGAGTGAAGGCTTCAGATGTGAGTGTTGTTACTGAGCTGGGAGCAGAGAGAAGGAAGGCTTCTTGCAAGTCTCCCAGCTCCTCGCTTCCCTTGAGGACTTTTTGTTTTCTTCTGGCACAGTCACCGCTTTAGTGTCACATGGGCTGTAACAAGCATTGTTGAGCAGCCTTGGAAGCTTCCCGAGGCCCGCCCTTAGCTGGCAGCCTTGAAGGCAGTCAAGCCTGGAGTTGTCAAGGCTTGGCAACATTGTGAAAACCAAGCTGGATTCACCCTTTGCATCCTTCCCAGGGGGCTCACTACCCTGGGCCCTGCAGGTGTTATCTATCAGAGCTTTAGAATAAGAAGACTCACCTCTCTCTCCGTGTGTGTGTGTGTGTGTGTGTGTGTGTGTGTGTTATTTGATTTTTTTTTAATGACAAATAGGTCCACATTTGAATATTGTCCTCTGCAGCAGATAAGGATAGATTTTTTTCTTTTCTTTTTCAATGTTTCTCAAAAAAGTGATTTGTGTTTTGCTTACAATTTTCTCTTTTTTTAAATATTTATTTTATTTATTTATTCCCTTTTGTTGCCCTTGTTGTTTTATTGTTGTAGTTATTATTGTTGTTGTCGTTGTTGGATAGGACAGAGAGAAATGGAGAGAGGAGGGGAGAAAGATAGACACCTGCAGACCTGCTTCACCGCCTGTGAAGCGACTCCCCTGCAGGTGGGGAGCCGGGGTTCGAACCGGGATCCTTATGCCGGTCCTTGTGCTTTGCGCCACCTGCGCTTAACCCTCTGCGCTACAGCCCGACTCCCAATTTTGTCTTTTTTAAAAAGAGAGAGAATTTGAGAGGGGAAGGGGAGATAGGGAAAAAGAGAGAGACACCTGTGACCCTGTTTCACCACTCCTGAAGCTTTCCCCCTGCAGGTGAGGACTAGGGTCTTGAACCCAGGTCCTTGTGCATTGTAATGTTTGCACTCAACCATGTGCGCCACACCTGGCCCCAGTATAGTTTTTTCTAAAGGCTTGCTTTACAGTGGAATTCAGTAATTGCTGAAGCTAGAAAAGGAGTTACCCCCAGATCTCTAAACACAACCTGACTGTGCTTCCCACAGAACTTCCTGCACTTTCTTTTCACCTCTGGACTCTGAAGGCCTCTCCCTTTGCAAGAGGCTAACTAGTAGGCCAGTTCTGGGTTCACCATGATGCCTTCATGAATACCCAGAACTGGCACACTGCCAGGGCTTTACTAATTAGCTTTATTTATTTATTATTATTTTATTTATTATTATTACTTTATTTATTATTTTTACTTCACCCTTACCAGCTGACTTTTTCAGATAGAAAGAATGAGACAGGGGAGCCAGGCAGTGGCGCACACATGACTGTGCACAAGGACCCAGGTTCAAGCCCCTGGTCCCCACCTGCAGGGGGGAAGCTTCACGAGTGGTGAAGCAGGGCTGGAGGTGTCTGTCTCTCTCCCTCTCTATATTCCCCCTCCCCTCTCAGTTTCTTTCTGTCTCTATCTGATAATAAATAAATAAATAAATAAATAAATAAAATTTAAAAAAATAAAAAGAAAGAATGAGATAAAGGAGGAGGGGCTGGGCTGTGGTGCACTCCCTTGAGCATGCATGTTACAATGCTCAAGGACTCAGCTTCTTTCTTTTTTGCATCTGAGCTTGAAGCCTGTGCCAAGAATCCACTGCTCTTGGAGGCCATCTTATTTTCCATTGTTGTTGCTGCTGTCAAGAATCCAGTTTCAAACCCACTGAAAACTTCATAATTAGTAAAGCAGGGCTGCAGGTGTCTCTCTGTCCCTCTCCCTCTCCTACCTCACCCTTTCATCTAAATGTCTGTCTGCCTCTATCAAATAATTAACTAAATAAAAATAAAAAATATTTAATAAAAGAGAGAGTGGGAGGGGCACCAGGCTGAAACTTCCTTCTTGCACATGGCAAAGCAGTGTCTTTTTTCTTTATCTCAGCATTATTTATTTATTTACTATTCTTATTTATTTATTTTTTAAAGATTTTATTTATTTATTCATGAGAAATTATAGGAGCGAGAGAAAGAACCAGACATCACTCTGGTACATGTGCTGCTGGGGACTGAACTTGGGACCTCATACTTGAGAGTCCAAAACCTTATCCTGGACCACTTTACTTATTATTTTTCTTATAATTATTTTATTTATTTATTTTACTAGAGCATTGCTCAGCTCAGTGTCATTTCTGCTACTTCCAGAAGAAACAAAATTGCAGAGTCATAGCCCTGGGAATACATGCCCAGACTTTCTGGATTTTACAATGTTGACAGAGATAGACTACCATAAAAAAAAAAAAAGAGAGAGAGAGAGAGAGAAGAGAACTTTGCTCTGGTTACCCAAGAGTCTGTCATAATAACTGACTGATTCTGGAAGGGGAGAGGGGAGGGTCTCTGGTAGGGTGAGGTGGGGTTCTTCTAGCGTTTGCCCTTCTTCCGTTGCTTGCTTTGAAAGTGACTGGGATCCATGTGGATTCAGTCAGCTAGGAAGGATCGTCAGTTTCCCCAATGAATGGGTACTCACGGGATGCACCACGAGAAGGTCGATCCAATGCATCCCGTGATGCATCCCGTGGTGCACTTTCAAAGCCAGCAACAAGCAGCTCCTGACAGCTTTCAACCTGACGCTGTTGACTGGCTACGGAAGAAGGGCAAACGCTAGAAGAAGAAGAAGTGATTGAGAAATTTTCTGTGTCAAGTGCACTTTGTTCACATATTAAGAGAAGCCATGACCACTGCCTCCCCCCCCCCCCCCCCGCCTTTCCTTCCAGTTGCTGACATCTGTGTGTGGCTTGTTATTCCCACCAGGACTTCTGGAAAGGCTTCTTCTTTGTCTCTGAGAGCAAAGCGCTCTCTGGACCTTCATCCTACTACTAAATCAATTTCATTCTGGGGACATCTAAAGTGACCTACAGAAGGAAACTCTTAGTTGCCAAATGATTGCTGATGAAGTGGATTTCTCTTTTGATATTTGTTTATTTGTTTTTGTTTTAGATAGACGGTGAAAGCGACCACAGCACCAAAGGTTCATTCAGTGCCCTGGTGACTGGACTCAATTAATCCTGAGTCACACACGTGGCAAAGCTGTGCACAGTCCAATTTTACCTGTTCCCTTGAGTGTTTTATTCTGATCCCTACTATGTGTTTCTTCACATTTCTGTCCAGAAGCACTAAGACTTCTGGGGGCCCTATTAATCTGATGTCTTGTCATGAGCTCTGAAGGGTAGTAGTGCAGTTTATTCATGATTTTCACCCACTCTGACCCTGGAACACAAGCCAATATATTACATGCTACTGAAAACACTATCTTGTAGTCAGAAGTTAACTTACTCATCTCTCAAGACTGATGACTTGTGAAGGAAGATTCATTTATCCAATTGCATTACTTAAAGATATATTTTCTTTCTTTTTATTTTTTTATTTATAAAGTGGAAATATTGACAAGACAATAGGATAAGAGGGGTACATTTCCACACAGTGCCCACCACCAGAGCTCCATATCCAATCCCCTCCCTTGATAGCTTTCCTATTCTTTATCCCTCTGGGAGTATGGACCCAGGATCATTATGGGGTGCAGAAGGTGGAAGGTCTGGCTTCTATAATTGTTTCTCTGCTGAACATGGGTGCTGACAGGTCGATCCATACACCTAGCCTGTCCCTATCTTTCCCTAGAGGGGCAGGGATCTGGGGAGGCGGGCTTCAGGACACATTGGTGGGGTCATCTGCCCAAGGAGGTCGGGTTGGCATCATGGTATCATCTGGAACCTGGTGACCTGAAAAAGAGTTAAGATATAAAGCAGAACAAATTGTTGATTAATCATGAACCTTAAAGCAAGAATATTGCAGGTGAAGATTTGGTGTTTCCATTTTGGAAAAAGCTAGTAGGTCTGTTTTTGGTATATTCCAGAGGGTCCATGACTTTACTAGTTTTTGCCTTAAGTTATATTTATTTTCTGTAAGAGGTAGGAAATGAGAGAGAGAGAGAGAGAGAGAGAGACAGAGAGAGAGAGTGACAGAGAGTACTGCTCAGTTCTGTTCCAAGGATTGAACCCAGGGCCTTTGTGGCCTCAGGCATGCGTGCCCTGTGCTTTAACATTAAGCAATCTCCTCTGCACTGGCTTTCTTCTATGAACTCACATATATAGATTCTGTTTGCCTAAATCTGAGGAATACATTTCTGTGAGGAGTACCCGTAGTGGTGACTCAGAGTACTCTCAGTGTTCTCCAAGTCAGAATTAAGCAGTTTGCAGTTTCTTGAAAGTGACAGTACAACATACTTGGAGTAGGATACAAGAGCTCAGACTTGGATTTATATCTCAACAGACAGTTTGGCTGTTAACGTCTCTAATTCCCATGATCCTCATCTGCAAAGCACTTTAATGTTATAGAGTATGCAGGTGACACACAAAACAGTATCTGCTACAGTCAGACAGATAACTTATAAAATGAAGTTTATGGGCTGGAGAGTTAGGTCACTGAATACAACATGCAAGAATTCTACATTAAAGTCTGGGTACCATAGGAGAGGTGCTATAGCACTGGGGGAAGCTTCTGTACTGTGGTGTCCCCCCACACCTATCCTCCCAGCTCTCTCTCTCAAAAAAAGTTTACCCAGAACTGTAAAATTACATGTGCTTGAAGCCCTGGCTCCAGAACATCAACAACACTAATAATTTTGTGCACATAAATCTGTGCTTTGCATCTCACTTGGAAATACCATCGAGACAACAATCAAACCAATAATCTTGGATTTATAGGTTATTGGTAGATGGACAAAATGATCACAATTTAATAAAGGTGCACACAGGGTGAGCTTAGGCAGGGATGAGCATAGCAGAGGAGAGAGAGTGCTCCACACAAAGCAGTTTAGGTAGTCTTTAAGACTGGATGTCTGAGGGAGTCAGGTGGTAGTGCAGCAGGTTAAGCGCATGTAGCACAAAGCACAAGGACCGGCGTAAGGATCCTGGTTCGAGCCCCTGGCTCTCCACCTGCAGGGGAGAGGTCTGCAGGTGTCTATCTTTCTCTCCCCGTCTCTATCTTCCCCTCCTCTCTCCATTTCTCTCTGTCCTATCCAACAACGATGACATCAATGACTATAATGACAATTAAGAAAAACAACAAGGGTGACAAAAGGGAATAAATAAATAAATAAATAAATAAATATAAAAATCTTTAAAAAAAAGACTGGATGTCAGAAACAAACAAGCAAAAAACCTTGTGTTTCTATGAGAGAGACAAGCATGAGCAGGATGATAACAGAGCTGATAACAGAAGAAGAGAAGTTACAAAGAAATGACTATCAGATGAGGTGGGGGTGTTTATAAGCTTTCCCCTCAGTCCCTAACCACCTCCAAAAGCCTGGGTTTCTCTTCCTGAGCACTATCCCAGGTAGACTTGCAACTCCAGACTTAAGACAGACTCAGTGGCATGTAAAGTAGCCTGAAGCATTATGTGAAACTAGCCTTTTGTTTCTTCTGGGATAGTGCCATCAATGACTGTTTCTTCTTTGTTTATTTACTATCATGATGATTTTTTTAACCAGAGCACTGTGAGAGAAAGAACCAGACATTACTCTGGTACATGTGCTGCTGGGGATTGAATTCAGGACCTCATGCTTGAGAGACCAACATTTTATCCACTGCGCCACCTCCTGGACTACAACCAGAGCACTGTTTAGCTCTGACTTACGGTGATTGGGGGGAATTGAACCTGAGACTTTGGAGCTTCAGGCATAAGAGTCTCTTTGCATAACCACTATGCTGTCTAGCCCCCTAACCCCTCCAGCCCCCAACCCCCCACCCCTGCACACCCTCTGTCTCCTTTTTGCATTGACAAGCCTGTGATTCTGTTTCCATTATTCTGCTTCTCTGTCACTTGTGTGGCTCTTTATTTATTTATTAATGAGAGGGATAGGAGGAGAGGCAGAGAGAGAGAGAGAGAGAGAGAGAGAGAAAACAGATATCACTCTAGTATATGCACTGCCAGGGTCAAACTCAGGACCTTATGCTTGAGGGTCCAATGCTTTATCCACCTGAAGCAGGTCTGTAGGTATCTGTATTTCTCTCTCTCCCTCTCTATCTTCCCCTCTCCTCTTAGTTTTTCTCTCTGTCCTATCAAGTAAAATAGAATGAAAGGAAAAAGACAAGAAAAGAAAAAAGGAACAATAATGGCCACTGGAAGCAGTAGATTTGTAGTGTTGGCACTGTGCCCCAGTGACAACTCTGGTGGCAACATAAAAAATAATAAATAGGGAATCAGACAGTAGTGCAGTGGGCTAAGCGCATGTGGTGCAAAGCACAAGGACTGAAGTAAGGATCTCGGTTCGAGTCCCCAGCTCCCCATCTGCAGAGGAGTCGCTTCACAGGTGGTGAAGCAGGTCTGCAGGTGTCTGTCTTTCTCTCCCCCTCTCTGTCTTCCCCTCCTCTCTCCATTTCTCTCTGTCCTATCCAACGATGACATCAATAACAACAACAATAATAACTATAATAATAAAACAACAAGGACAACAAAAGGGAGTAAATAAATATTAAAAAGTAATAATAAATAAATACTTTATAGTGAACAGATTTCTGAAACAAGGCATTTCCAATCAAACATTAGAAACACTACTTTGGGGGGCTAGGCAGTGGTGCACTGGGTTAAATGCACCAACTCAATTTCGCTCTGTCCTATCCAAAAATCGAAGAAAAAAAAGCCTTAGGAGCAGTGGATTCATAGTGCAGGTACCAGATGCTAGTTCATCTTAATGCAGAAAATGTGATTTTAGTCTATTTTTTTTTTTTTTTGCCTCCAGGGTTATTGCTAGGGCTCAGTGCCTGCACTATGAATCCACTGCTCCTGGAGGCCATTTTCTTTCTATTGTTGTTGGTGGTGTTGTGGTGGTGGTGGTTGGATAGGACAGAGAGAAACCAAGAGAGGAGGGGAAGACAGAGAGGGGGAGAGAAACATAGACACCTTCAGACCTATTTCATCGCCTGCAAGGCGACCCCCCTGTAGGTGAGGAGCCAGATACTCAAAGCCAGATCCTTGTGTGGGTCCTTGCACACCATGTGTGCCCAATCCGGTGTGCTACCAGTGGCCCCCAATTTCTGCCTATTTATTTTTGTTTATAATGCTCCTTTAATTTGCACTTTACTCTGTACTTGCTTGATGTCATCTAATTTAATAAGATAGAACTAGAAAAAATACAATATTGTTTGTTTTGAAGTTTAAAAATCTAAATTGACTACTTCTTCTGCAACTTGCCCAAGACATCTTAAAGAACAGTATGATCAGTGATGCAATATAAGCACACCAAGTGACCATTAAGTTACTTGAAGGTATTAACGTCTGCTTTTACTTATCTCTTCTACAGTCTTCTGAAGATTCCAGACTCAAACTGAAAAAAATAAAAAATGATGGCTGACATCAGCAAGCTAATGGACAATGAAGTGGTCATGGCCTTTGCTTCCTATACAACAATCATTCTTTCAAAAATGATGTTTATGAGTGCTGCGACCGGGTTCAGTAGAATGACAAGAAAGGTAAGAAAGGTTGGAGCCAGAATTTTCTTCCATCCTTCCTTTCTTTCATTCCTTATTTCTTTTCTTTTCTTTTCCTTTTTGCCTTCAGGGTTATCTCTGGAGTTTGGTGCCTGCACTACAAATCCACTGCTCCTGGAGGTCATTTTTGTTGCCCTTGTTGTTATTGCTGTTGTTGTTGGATAGGACAGAGAGAAATGGAGAGAGGAGGGGAGACAGAGAGGGGGAGAGAAAGATAGACACCTGCAGACCTGCTTCACCGTTTGTGAGGCAACACCCCTGCAGGTGGGGAGCTGGGGGCTCAAACCGGGGTCCTTATACTGGTCCTTGTGCTTCGCACCATCTTCACTTAACCCAATGTGCTACTGCGCGGCCTTCCTTCCTTCCTTCCTTCCTTCCTTCCTTCCTTCCTTCCTTCCTTCCTTCCTTTTTTCTTTCTTTCTCCCTCCCTCCCTCCCTTCCTTTTTTCTCTCTTTTTCTTTTTTCCTTTCTTCCTTCCTCCCTTTCTTTCTTTCTCTTTCTCTTTCTTTCCTATACAGAAACTGAGAAGAAAAGGGAGGTAGAGATGGAGAGAGAAAGAGCAGTACTGCTTCACTCCTTGTAAAACTTCTTTCTTGCAGGTGGGGACCAGGTACTTGTAACTCCAGCCCTTGTACATGGTAATACGTGCACTCTCCCAGGTGCACCAACACCTAGTTTCCTCTTGCAAGGGTTTTAAAAATAGTTGTTTTCCAGAAGTTAATTGATATTTTCACCTCAACTACAGGTACAGACTATACTGTGGAGACAGAATAGAGGTTCTTGTTCCCACAGTAGTGTGTGATGTTTGAGATCAGGCAATAGAATTTTGTCTAATTCTTAAAGTGGACAACATTCCTACCCAGCATTATAAGAATGTTGTGAAAGATTGGAGTTCTGGGGAAGGTGGTGGAGAGATTGTGATGCACATACACTGAAGGGTAAGGTTGATGGCATATCAAAGGGGATAGAACAAAGCTACCTTGCAAAAGTCAAATCATGTCTGCAAGATCCCACAGCCCTGACGTATGATGGTGGAAAGGGACCTAGGTTGGGGGTGGTGATGAGAGGGGCTTACAAACAGTTATCATGGTGAATGAGAGATTATATCCATATACCAACAACTGTACTGTAAACCAGTAATCCTCAAATAAAATGATTACAAAGAAAAGGGGCCAGGTGGTGGCACACCTGATCAAGCACACACATTATAGTGCCCAAGGACCCAGGTTCAAGCCCCTGGTTCCCACTTGCAGGGTTGGAAAGCTTCATGAGTGGTGAAGCAGGCTGCAGGTGTCTCTCCGTCTCTCTTCCTCTGTAATTCCCTTTCTTCTCAATTCTTCTCTATCACTACCCCCCCAAAAAAAATCCTAAAAAGAAAATTAATAAGTAAAAAAAGAAAAGAAAAGAAAAAGTTGAATCATTTTTATTGGTGTGATCCTTGGGTTTATTCTAGCAATTTCTTCCTAGAAATCACCCCCTTTTTCTCTTATAGTGATTATACTGATTTTTTTCCCCACCCAGAGCCTTGCATTCATCTAGATTTTTTTTCTTTTTACTGTCTCCAGGTACCATTTCATTCTTATTTTAATAGGGACATGCACCCACCATTTTCTTTTAATATTATTTGTTTATTATTGGATAGAGACAGAAATTGAAAGGGGTCGGGAAAAATATAGGAGAGAGACAGAGAAACATCTGCAGCCCGGCTTCACCACTTGCAAAGCTTTCCCCTCTGCAGGCGGGGACCAGGGGCTTGAACCTGCATCCTTGGGCACTGTAGTATGTGCACTTTACCAGGTGTGCCACTGCCTGGCCCCCCACAATTTAAAAATTTCTGATGGGGCAAGGTGATAGAGTGCAGGCTAGAGAGTGGCTGCCCCCCAGCAATGTGTGACTGCCCTCCTGGCCTTACAGTGGCACTGAGGATGGCAGAACCATACCCGTCTGAGTCAGGGGAAAGTCACATTTATGGAGCATCACTGTTATTTTCCAGGCGCCAGACACATGAGCCAGAGCACAGGTACATGCTCAGTGGATATGCCAGCCATGTAAGGGGGCCTTTTACACAGCTGTACTAGGTAAAGGATGAGACCAAAACTCCCATTTATATTGATTTAGACCCAAGTTTCATGCACTTTCCATTGTAAGACATTTATTCATAGATTTGAAATATATTTCTTGCACATCTAGTGTGCACCTGGCATTTATTTGAAGAATTAGACAGTCTGGGTTTCAATCACTGATCCAGGGCCACACGCCTGCCTATTATTTCTCAACGACTTTGTCTGGGACTCATAACACTCATAACATAAATGTCTAACATTTGGGAAGTTCTAAGCTTAAATCAAGGCTAATTTGATAGTTCATCTTTTTCTTTACATAAATTATTTAGCAGGGGAACATACTTAAATGTTTTTAAATGCATGTTTCAAGTTTCTAGAGATGAGGAAATCATTTCAAACAGCACAATCATTGCAGGAAGGAGTATATGAATTTGGCCCCCTAGAATGTGTACTTGGTATTTAAAGGGATGTAATTCATCTTCTTATATTTCACTTTATTTATTTATTTATTTATTTATTTATTTTTGCCTCCAGGGTTATTGCTGAGGCTCGGTGCTGGCACTATGAATCCACTGCTCCTGGAGGCCTTTTTTCTATTTTCTCTCTCTCTTTTTTTTTTTTATATGAGTGTACATAAACACCATTCCCACCACCAAAAGACTGTGTTCCATCCCCCCCCCCCAACCCATGAAGCTGAACATCCACCATTTTCTATTTTCTTATGGGATAGGACAGAGGGAAATTGAGAAGGGAGGGGAAGACAGAAGAGGAGAGAAAGACACCTGCAGACCTGCTTCACCACTTGTGAAGTGACCCCCCTGCAGGTGGGGAGCCGGGTCAAATCGGGATCCTTAAACTGGTCCTTGTGCTTTGTACTGTGTGTGTGTGTGTGTTTAACCCAGTGCACTACCGCCAGGCTCCCCTTACATTTCACTTTATTAGTCAACCCAGTTCCATTTAATTAAAAAAAAAAAAGGCGCACATATCCAAACGTGCAAAATACTTTGCCTGCCCCTTCAGTGTCGGTCCTCTAATATCCTTGGCAAATAAACTAACAACTTTGAGTTGAGCAAATAATCAGTTGAAGTGTCCACACACTTAGGGGAAGTTGCATCGTCACTGTGAAACAATGTCAGTTCACTGTAGTAATCAGTAGTGATAACTCAGAGCTACGCTCTCTTTTCCATGGTTGCTTCCTTTTTACTTTTACCCACAGTGATTTTATGTTAGTTCTTAATGCTTCTTTAAAAATGCACTTTTAGGGGGTCAGGCGATAGCGCAGCAGGTTAAGCACACATGGTGCAAAGTGTAAGGACCCACGTAAGGATCCCGGTTTGAGTCCCCGGCTCCCCACCTGCAGGCGGGTTGTTTCGCTTCACATGTGGTGAAGCAGGTCTGCAGGTGTCTGTCTTTCTTTCCTCCTCTCTGTCTTCTCCTCCTCTCTCCATTTCTCTCTGTCTTGTCCAACAGTGACAACAATAACAATAATAAACACAACAATGATAAACAACAAGGGCCACAAAGGGGGAAAAGGTGGCCTCCAGGAGCAGTGGATTCATAGTGCAGGCACAGAGCCCTAGCATTGACCCTGGAGGCAAAAAAAAAAAAAGCACTTTTGGGAGTTGGGTAGTGATGCACCAAAAGTGCATATATCACTGTGCCCAAGGACCTGGGTTCGAACTCCTGCTCCCCACCTGCAGGGTGTCTGCTTCACAGGTGGTAAAGCAGGTCTGCAGTTGTCTCTCTCTCTCTCCCTCTCGATCTCCCCATCCCTCTCGATTTCTCTCTGTCCTGTCAAATAAAATAAAAAGAGTGGATTCATAGCACTGAGCCCCAGTGATAATCTGGTAACAATTAAACAAACAAACAAACAAACAAATAAATAAATAATAAAGATGCACTTTAAAAAAATTGATTTAAACTATAAAGCTTTTCCTTCCTCTCGAGTTTGATCTATTGCTCCACACTATCTTTCTCTAAGGACCAACCTAAATGTCAGAGTGTCTTCCATTAGACTGCAAACAAGAAACACGTTAGGTAGCATACTCCCACATTACTTGATATTGGAAATAGGTTTTAATTATTTGTTGTTCAGGCTTTTGTCAACCCAGAAGACTGTGCAAGTTTTGGCAAAGGTGAAAATGCCAAGAAATTTCTCCGTACAGATGACAGAGTGGAACGTATTCGCAGGTAAACCTACTGTGTGCTGAAGTCATTTACTTGGCCAGAACATTTTGGTTAAGGAGTTCGTGAGGATGTTTGATTGGTGAAGAGGAAGGGAGAATGTCTTTCTTAGAACATACAGTCTAGAAGTCTCCAACTATCAGTGTAGTTGTATATATTGCCAATTCTGCTACACAGCTCTGTTTGTATTTAATGGGGTTAGTGGCTTTGTTCTGTATAGGAATATATAAAAAGTTATGACTGATAGTGTCTTGAGGAACCTCCATACTTCTTTTTTCCATTGTGGATATACCAGTGTACATCACCAGCAAAAATATATAAGGGTTTCCCCTCACCTCCACCTCCTCCTTCTTTTTTCCTCTTCCTCTTCCTTCTCCTCTTCTTTTCCTTCTTCCTCCTCCTCCTTTTCCTCTTCTTCCTTCTCCTCCACATCCACCTCAATCCACCTTTCCTTCTTCAACTTTTCCGACAAATCAACTAAAAAAATAATGTGATCCAAAGTAGACTCCACTAAGTTAAGGTGCAGGACGATCCACACCATGGAAGCATGAACATTTCAAGTCTCCAGCTGGACATTGGGCTCCGTGGGTGCCCTCCAGCACTCTGCCCCTGCGGAAGCCTCACTGAGCCTGCTTGGTCTCAAGTAACTCATCACTGAACCATTCTGTGGCCCTTCCCTCACCCACCCTATCAATACCAAGCTGAAATTCACACCCTTTGTTTACACAGAAGAGCTTCACCCCTAAGCTATTTGTCAAGTAAGACTATTTGGCTTCCAGAAAGAAGGAGGTCTGGGCTAGGTGGAATGAAGTGTTAACTTCTCCTTCACTTAGTTTATGTCTCTGTTCATTCAGCCTGTGCTGAAACTCATGCCAAGAATATGGAGCTAACATAGTCTCAGGACAAAGAATTCAGTGAGAAAAGCTTTAGTGGTATCAAAGGAGAAATCATAATGATGAAAAGGAAAGGAAAAAGTAGAGAAGAGGAGTAAAGCTGTGTGGAGGTAGCAGAACCACTGAGATGTTAAGCAGCCTACAGCTTGTCTTGTCTGTTGTGTACAACTCTCCTGAAACAGCAATTACAAATGGGCCCAAACTCATAAAATACCCCAGAACTTGAAAGCAATGTAGTTAGATTCTCTGAAACATTAGTACTATAGAAAAGCAGTGGGGCCAGGCAGCAGTGCACCTGGTTAAGTGCTCACATTACAGTGCATAAGGACCCAGGTTCAAGCCCCTGGTCCCAACCTGCAGGGGAAAGCTTCATGAGTGGTAAATCAGGGTGGCAGGTGTCTCTCTGTCTCTTTCCTTCTCTATCTCCCCCTCCCTTCTTAATCTCTCTGTCTTTATCCAATAATAAAGAATAATTTAAAAAATTACAAAAGCAAGAAGAGAAGCTCAAGGGCTGGAGAGACAGCCTGACAGTTCTGCGAAAGACTTTCATGCCTGAGGCTCTGAGGTCCGAGGTTCAGTCCTTGGCACCACCATAAGCCAGAGCTGAGTAGTGCTTTGGTCTCTCTCTGTTGTCTTTCATTACGATAAATGAAATAAGCTATTAAAAACAGAAGCTCCTCTACGGTCATACCACTCTGAACACGCCCAGTCCCATCTGATCTCAGAAGCTAAAAACAGAAACTCTCCATTTCCACATCCCCAGTTCTCTCACTCATGCTCATGAAATGGTAGCCATTATCCAAATTCGTCTTCTAGCCTGGGTGTGAAGAACAAGTATTAGATTTTACCAAGAAGACTTGACCTGAATTGTGAATGGCGACAGTGTCATGGAGGAGGTGCAGCGACTGTGTGTACAGCGCCCCCTGGTGATCAGACATTGCCTTTTTATTGAAGCAACAGAAGGAAGTATCTCCAAGAAACCACAAGATAGATGGGGCTTTTCCTGTTCTAGTTTTTGAGATCCTGGCAACAGGAAAGTTCCTAATAACAGCTCACATTGCAAGATGCTTTCCAAGGGAAAAACTTATCAGAATCTCCTATTTCCATTTCTCCTAGACTTTTTTTTTTTTTTTTTACTTTAGTATGTAGTTACAAAATTATCAGTTTTCTCCAGAGACCAAATGGGCCTGCACTTTGATGTCTCTGGTTTTTATTCAGGAGCAAGTAGTTCTTTATTTAAAACATTTCAGATCAATAGTTTTCTAGATTACCATCACCTTCTTCAGAGCTTTATCATCTGTGTCAGGCAAATCTAGAAATAACCTAAAGAAAACGAGAGAAAGAATATAATGGTGGTCTTTGAATGTCAATATATAGTAACTGTCATTCTTTGCTACAGGAGAGAAGCATTTAACAGAAATAGTTTTTATTTTGAATTATGCATCAGTAATGATAAATACTATGAAAATATCAATTTTTACTCTAAATTTAAAGCAATTTGAAATTATGGAAGCTTAAACAGAGACATCTTTTTTTTTTTTTAAACTAAAGGCTTTCAAAAGATCAAGCCAGTCATGATGTACCAGTATTCATAAGCCTTACTAGACAATCCCAAAATGCCAAAGATAGGAGGAAAACTTGGGTAAAACTAAGCCTTTCTTCTAGCTGTGATATAAAACTGAAATTTGGTAAATGGGTCTTTCTCTTTCTTGTTCATAGTTTTTGTGTATACTGAAACACTACAAATTCCTTTTGGAATTTGAGGTTAGATTAGGTAAGATTGTATTCATATTTGATATGCTAGTTATACACTTTATTATTTGGAAATTTAAAACATAAACATTTCAATATTAAATTTGTAGATTACTTATTGGTGAGCTTTTGTTGACTAGGTGAGTGCACAAGGATTATTTCAGTAACCATATTTTGATTAGCAGAAGTGAGATAAGACTCTTAAAGAAGATTTCTTTCTTAAGAAAGAAGTTTCTTTGAAAAGAAGAGCTGTTATTAGAATCATCTTGAATTGATATTGTATGAACCTCACAAGAAACAAAAAGGGGGGCTTCCTAAAAGAATAAAGTAAACTTCATTATCTAGCTGCACTTTTAATAGTTTTGGAAGTTTAACTACCTTCCTCCATTATCCGTCAAAATATATTTAAAATTAAAAAGAAACAAAAATGAGACATTTAGGGGCTGCCAGTGACACACCTGTTACCACGCACAAAGACCCAGGTTCGAGCCCCCCACTCCTACCCTGCAGGAAGAAAGCTTCATGAACAGTGAAGAAGGTCTGCAGGTGTCTTTCTCTCTCCTTCTCCCCTCTCAAGTTCTCTCTGTTATATCTAATTTTAAAAAGCTAAGGAAAGAAACAATAGCTGCCAGGAGGAGTGAATTCATAGTGCAGGCATCGAGCCCCAGCAATAACCCCAGTGTCAATAAAAAAATAAAATTAAAGCACAAGACACCTGTAAATAAAAACCAAACGAATAAAGGAGCAAGTCAATTTGAGAGAAATAACATGAATCTCCTTTTGCATATTTACAACACATACACACACACTTGCACATATGTATATATTTTAGAAGAGATTGGAAAATGAAAATAGGTCTGCCTTTTTTTTGACTCTGATGTTTGACCTATCATCTTTTTTTTTTTCCACAGAGCCCACCTGAATGACCTTGAAAACATCGTGCCATTTCTGGGCATTGGCCTTCTGTATTCCTTGAGTGGTCCAGATCTCTCAACAGCCCTCCTGCACTTCAGGCTTTTTGTTGGAGCCCGGATCTACCACACAATTTCCTATTTGCTGCCCCTTCCCCAGCCAAACCGTGCCTTGGGCTTCTTTATTGGGTATGGAGTCACTATCTCAATGGCCTATAGGTTGCTGAAGAGTAAATTGTACCTCTAAGGAGAATCATGCAACTCATCCATCTATTATTTTCTAAGTATTCTTACTTTCAATTCCTGATGAGTACTTCCTTAGATTTCAAGTTAGAGGGAAATGGAAATTAAGAATTGGGGGCAATCTATTTTCAATATTAACTTCACTGGCATCCTTTATTTTTGTTTTCTATTTGCACTAGACACTGAACATTCTTCTCATCTTTTGTGAGATCCCTAGAGTACTTTGCTCTACATTTTAATAGTAATTGGTAGCATTCCGTCAACAGTTGATATTTTAAATCTATGACATGTGCTGCTGTGTATGCCAAACCTGCATTTCAATACTGCTGAGAGAGACATATGAAATAAAGAATCTAAAGACTAGCCTTGATTTTCTTTATTTTTATCTGTTAACTTTCAAAAGTTTCTTATCCAGGCAAAAGCAGTAGTACAGGTACCTCCCTGTAAAATGTTATGAAAGTGTTCTTTTCACTGTTTTATTTAATTAATTAATTTATTTTGATCTTGCTATCTGTTTTTTTAATATTTTTTAATATTTATTTTCCCTTTGTTGCCCTTGTTGTTTTTCATTGTTGTTGTAATTATTGTTGTTGTTATAGATGCCGTTCATTGTTGGATAGGCCAGAGAGAAATGGAGAGAGAAGGGGAAGACAGAGAGGGGGAGAGAAAGATAGACACCTGCAGATCTGCTTCACCGCCTGTGAAGCGACTCCCCTGCAGGTGGGGATCCCGGGGCTTGAACTGGGATCCTTACACTGGTCCTTGCGCTTTGTGCCATGTGCGCTTAACCTGCTGCACTACCACCCAACTCCCTGCTATCTGGTTTTATTTTGTCTATTATTTTCTCATTCTTAAAATCAGAGAACCAGATTTTTCTGATTGATTGCTTTGTTCTGTTTTGTTCTTTTATTTTTTTGGGGGGTGAACTGGCACCTTTTACAGGCATGATTTTTATCATTCATGAGCCAAGTTTTTTTATGCAGAAAATGTGTCTGGAAAGAGAGTAAGATGGGGAAGAAATGGAGGAAGGATGAACAGAAGGGGAGAAAGAAGAGATGTTTAGATATTATCTCAGTTTCCAGGTTTGAAATAAATGAAATTTAAAAATATTTAATGAGGGAGAGAGAGACAAGGCACTGGTCAGCTCTGGATTATGGTATTGCTGGGGACTGAACCTGGGACCTTGTAACCTCAGACATGAAAGTCTATCATATAAACATTATACTGTCTCCCGAGCCTTATACATATAATATTAAATGGTTTCTAACTGTGTCTTTGCCCACAAGAGCAGTTGTAGATGTCAAAAATTCATATGAAACTGTCTTCACAGAAGATGTTGGAGGAAGAGGAAGGGTGTTTACTGGTTTGGTATTTCCTGCACCTGGAAGTAGCCTCCTGACATCATCGTGCACTTGCTTTAGGTGGAGTCTGTTAAGTATCCGCCACCTGTGTTAGAATAGGCATAGGCAAGAGGCTGCAATTTGCACTGCACTTACCTACCAGGTAAGAGAGATGGAGAAAATCCTGTCTGATAGAGAAAGTTGTCCTGCCACTTTACTATATCTCTTGGGAAGCCAGCAAGGATTGTGCTTTAATTTTGTACATGATTCTCATTCATCTGCATAGACATAATACAGTTCCCATTCACACACAACACACCCATACCCCACACACGTGATCACAACATACACATGGTCAGAACCATCACCAGAACTAATCATTCTGGTCACTTTCTAATTAACTAACATAGGGTGAGGATATAGCTTAATGATTATGCTAAAAGAGACTCATGCCTGAGGCTCCAAAGTCCCAGGTTCACTCCTCCATACCACCATAAGCCAGAGCTGAGCCATGCTCTGTTAAAAATAAATGAACAGGAAGTCGGGGCGGTAGCACAGCAGGTTAAGTGTACATGGCGCAAAGTGCAAGGACTGGCACAAGGATCTCGGTTCGAGCCCCCGACTCCCCACTTGCAGGGGAATCACTTCATATGCGGTGAAGTAGGGCTGTAGGTGTCTATCTTTCTCTCCCCCTCTCTGTCTTCCCCTCTCTCCATTTCTCTCTGTCCTATCCAACAATGACGACATTAATTACAACAACAATGAAAAAAACAAGGGCAGCAAATGGGAAAATAAATAAATAAAAATAAATGAATAAATAACATTTCTTTTTCAAATGTCACCATCCCTTGTTCACTCATACCTGAAATCAACTATCGTAAGTAAGTCAAGATCCTTTAGAAGAGGGTTGGGTGGCAGCACAGCAAGCTAAGTGCACATGGTGTGAAGCACAAGGATCCCGGTTCAAGCCTCCAGCTCCCCACCTGCAGGGAGGAGGTCGCCTCACAAAGCAGTGAAGCAGGTCCGCAGGTATCTATCTTTCTCTCCTTTCAATTTCCCCAGGTCCGCAGGTATCTGTCTTTCTCTCCTTTCAATTTCCCCCTGTCCTATCCAACAATAACAGCAGCAAATAACAACAAAAATAACAATAACAGTAACAACCATGGAAAAAGATGGCCATCAGGACCAGTGGATTCATCATCATTTAGGCAGTGATGGGACTACAAGGAAACAGTGACTTAAATGACGAGGGGGTCAAATTTTGTCAGAATCTGTAGCTGGGATCTATAGTCCTAGATACATAAATTTATATTATTTAGAACATTAAACCCTATTATTTAAATATTTCATAACCCATGGTAGAATCTTCCTATCAGGTAGGGGTATCTATCTACAAGATGTGTTTATTTGATGTGGCATGTTGAAGAATGGTGGTGGGGCATGAGAATTTCAAGATTATCAGAAGAATTTTAAAGAAGCTTGAGAAAAGCCCTGCTGTCCATACCAAATGAGTGAGTTCCTTTGTTCTCTCTTTCAGGATATAGGTGTCAATAGGCCTTGAGAGTTCAACTTACAGGGACTCAAATGTAGATGAGACTGGAGTATTTATCAGAATGCCAGGAATTCAATGAAAGGCAGGCTGTTAGTAAGGTAAATCATGATCAGAAAATTTCTGTTAATTTTCTGGGAGGATTACCAAAGTTATTCCATGGACTCATGCTCGTACCTTATAGGTAGGTTTCTGTGGTCAAAATAAAACAAAACAAAAAACGTGCTTGGTGAAGATGGGTTTAGACTAAAGATGGCACACAACTAAGAACTTGATGTATCTATTTAAAGACAGAGACAACCTATGAATGGAATGTAAAGGCATAACATTCGCATTCATCTCTATGCTTGGAGTAGCTCTGCCAGTGGAACAGGCAAGACCAAATCTAATGACCCAAGGCCCTTGGTGTTGTGGGTGGTTGGACAGGTACAGTCATTGTTATCTCTGTAGTCTCTTCTTCTGCTATCCTGGCTATATAATCTCTCCTGTGACGAAGACAACTGTATTTTCACTGTGTTAGAATACAAAGAACCCACCTGGTGAAGTTTATTAACTGGGAAAGTAGGGGCATGGCCTAGTTATGCTATGCTCAGCTAGTAGGTTACCATTCAAAGGGTGGTTGGGTAGTTTCTGGTTCCTGGTTACTAGGGAGGACTGGAGAAATACCTAATCACTGCTGGCAGCTCCCCTCCAAGTCAGCATTCAGTGATCTTAAGATCTGACTTTTTGTTTTTGATTTTTGCCTCCAGGGTTATTGCTGGAGCTCGGTGCCTGTACTAGGAATCCATTGCTCCTGGCAGCCGTTTTTTCCATGTTTTTATAGGATAGGACAGAGAGAAATTGAGAGAGGAGGGTGAGAGAAAGATAGATACCTGCAGACCTGCTTTACCGTTTGTGAAGTGAGCCCCCTGCAGGTGGGGAGCCGGAGCCTCAACCAGGATCCTTTCGTGGATCCTTGTGCTTTTTATGATGTGCGCTTAACCCAGAGTTAAGCCCCCAGGTCTGAATTTTCTCCAGATCGTGGAGGACATGGTATTTCTAGTGCCTAAATCATTAAACTCTAATGCAGAGACTCTTAAGCCTATGGAATCCTTCCTAGGTTCTAGAAAACATTCACCTGAGGCTCCTACTTTATAAATAGCAAAGGGAGGGGAAGTTTTTTTTTTAGCTACATCATACTGACTTCTTGGGAGCAGATGGTGAGAAGTGAGGTGATTTGCCCCAGGAGTCCATTCACAAATAACAACACAGAACTCCTGTATCATCTCCCTGCTGCCAGCCTGGAATGCCAGTCCTGTGGGGAGTGGAGAGGTGTTCCTGCTACAGGGGGGAGAAGCACCTCCACACACACACATCCTTTAGCGTTCTCTATCCACTATATATCCTGTGTAAACGCTTGGATTTGACAAGGAGGAGATGTCAAAGGCAGACTTCTGAGAAGGGGCTGCATTGGGTTGAATTTGGCACCAATCTCTCATGCTTGACAGCTCAAGTACAAGGTTGTGGATGAGCTATAGGACCTCTGAGCCTCCTCCATCAGCAAGCACAGAACCTAAGTCACATTTAATTCAGAAACCCTTGACAGCACTGCATAAAATGGGGGCCGTAAAATGGAGAGAGATCGGAGTTGTGTGTGAGAATGGGCCATTTAAGTTATTTCCTTCTACTAGAGTTTTGGAAAAATATAAACCAGGACAATATAGACTCTGATATGCCATGAAGAGATCTGTGTTAGTGATTTGAAGAATAGATACCAAACTTTAACCTGGGTGACATGATGTTTAATAATTAAAGGCTTAGAGAAGAATCAGTTTTGGAGATTGAGAAACTGCCTAAAATTCACCCTCTTCTAGCCTAAATTTTACATAGCTGCCTTTTCTGTAGAAGCAGACCCCACCTCGGATAAAGAGAAGTGCAGAGAATTCAAGTAGGGAGCCAGGTGGTGGTGCACCTGGTTAAGCACTCACATTTCAGCGCTCAAGGACCCAGGTTCAATTCTTTGGTCCCCACCTGCAGGGGAAAGCTTCATGAGTGGTGAAACAGAGTTACAAGTGTCTGTCTCTTGCCTTATCTATCTCTCCCTCTCTTAATTTCTTTCTGTCTCCATCCAATAAAAAGAAAGAAAGAAAGAAAGAAAGAAAGAAAGAAAGAAAGAAAGAAAGAAAGAAAGAAAAATGAAAAAGTAAAGTAGTATTTTATTGTATGATGACTAGAACACTAAGTTTGGAAACATCTCTGAGTTTTGGTTCTGAAACTCTCTTTTAGATTTTTATCTGTTTATTTAAAGTTTAATGTTGGGGCTATATGTAAGCTTGATAGAGCTTAGGGAGAACTCCCCCATCCTTGGATGGGGGTCTGAGAAGATACCCTCTCGTCAGTCTCTCTCAACCGAGGTGGGCAAAGGGGAGAAACCGTCTCTCAGACTGAGTTCTTCCCTTCTTGACTCTCAATGAGCACACAGAAACCTCAATACTTCTCTCCATTAACTGCAGGCCACATGGCCGCCTACTTTAAGATTCACTTACTCAAAGTTCACCTCACCTTCTGACCACAGAGGAGAACACACCTTATCACACACTCCTAGCAGTGCCCTTTGATGTCCTCAATTTGCATCAAACCTTGCTTATCTTCTCTCTATCTTGCCTTAACTGGTTTAACACCTATTCTCCCCTCAAACACCTTTGCTTAATTAAATACCTGCATCAGGAGACTAATTATCTTGACCTTTATGTATCTGCATCAGTTCTTGTCATACCAGCCCCCTACCATAGGGGCAAGCTGACCTTTAAGAAACCTGTAATTTCTGACATATTTGAATAATGTTCTTTGTTTGGTTTTCTATTTAAACCTTTGCCCACCTACTAATAAATGAGATCTGAGATCTGAGCACGCTGCAGTCTCCCTGGTGTCTTTACTTTGTGTTGTCCCTTGCGTAAGCGAGAAAGAACTGGTCTGTTACCTTTCTCCTGGAGATCACCCTGCCAGAAAGCCGACAGATTAATTATTTATTGCTGTCTCTTTGATAGAGTGGAAAGAGAAATTGAGAAAGAAAGGGGATATAGAGAAGGAAAAAGAAAGATAGACACCTGCAGCACTGCTTCATGAGAAGCTTCCCTCCCTGCAGGTAGGGACTAGAGGCTTGAACCATGTTAGGTAATACGTGTGCTCTGTTAGGTGTGCCACCACCTGGACAGGTTCTGAAACTTTCTGACTGCCTGAGAAAATTTCTTTAAGCCCTATTATCAAATCTAAAAATGGCAAAGCTAATCCTGTGTTTATTTCATGGATAATCTCTTGCCACCGCACTTTAGTAGAACAAATCACCCATGGTTTGGTGACTTTGCAAATGATTCTGTGAGGTTGCACTGATGTTGGGCTGAGTGTGCTCAGGTGTCTGCCACAAACTGCAAGTTGGCCAGGGGTTTCAGCTGGACCTGCATGCAGGTGGTGTCTGGGGTCTGGGGATTAATCTGAGCTTCGTTGATTCTAGATGATCTCAACTGGGATTACCAGGACAATTGTATTCTATTCCACACATGTACCTTTCCAGAACAGGGGTCAGTGAGTTATCCTCTTCAGCCAATTCTAGGCCATGGACTTTTTTTTCCCCCAATAAATAATGTTTTGTTGGGACACATAAAAAAAAAACTTGAAAATGAATGTACATAGTTTTTTTTTTTTTATGGCTGCCTTCACTCTACAGTGGTGGGGTTGAATGCTCAAATCTTTGTCATAGAGATCATGTGACCCACAAAATCAAAAAGAACAAGTCCACTCTGGTATTATATAGAAAAAGCTTGCAGACCCTGGGGTCTGGTAGAGGAGCCAGGGTGTGTTACCATGGTCATTGCAAAAAGCAGGAGAGGAAATGGAAATGTGCAAGCACCTCTCAAGATTCTGTACTGTGCCCCCTCCCCTGAGGTGCCCTTGACTGCCAAAAGTCACATGGCTGGTTCCGGATTATGGGCAAAGGTCAAACCTTATGAGTGAGCTGCAAAGTCATTTGGGGTAAAAAGGCATGAATGCATGAAGGAATGACACAACTAGGCTATTCATGCAATTTACCTTCCACACCTGCCCACTTGATGACGCTGTCATGTGGTTCCACTCAGACACATGCAAAGCATCTTATAAACTTTACAACATTATGCAATTATCCCAGCATTCATTCTAATGTGTCATTTTGGCGGTAATCTGTTATAGACTTGGTATGATAATGGTAGTTATAACTTAATAAAAAAATATGACACTGGGGTTGTGAACTTGGCCTTCTCATTCTCATTTGCAATGTGCTGTCTTAGGGAGACAGATGGGACAAGGAACAAATATTTGGATAGCCTTAATCGCCTCTGTAATCACATTGGTTCCCAAACTGTGCCCAGTCTGTTCTCTTGAAATTATCATCTGCAGCCTGCTCCCAACCAAGTGTTTCGTCAAAATTAATCAATTTCTGGCTATCAGCACATTGAATGTAGAATATCTGGCTCACTCTTAAAATTTTTGTGTTAGTATTTGCTTAAATGATTCTTTAATATCTTTCTATGGGATATATTCATCAAGAAAATAAGGAGTGTACTAAATATTTACCTGAGTTACTAGAATTATAAACCTGATAACTAAAGGAATATGACTCATTCATTCTTTTTTTAAAAAAAATTTTATTGGGGGATTAATGGTTTACAGTCGACAGTAAAATACTATAGTTTGTACATGTGTAACATTTCCCAATTTTCCATGTAAGAATTCTCTAGTCCTCCTCTACCATCATGATCCAGGACCTGAACCCCCCACCCCCTACAAGAGTCTTTTACTTTGGTGCGATACACCAAATTCATTCTTCTTTAGAATTCATATTCCCTGGGAGTTGGGCGGTAGCGCAGCAGGTTAAGCGCAGGTGGCGCAAAGTGCAAGGACCCGGGTTCTGGTTCCCCACCTGCAAGCGAATCGCTTCATAAGCGGTGAAGCAGGTTTGCAGATGTCTATCTTTCTCTCCCCCTCTCTGTCTTCCTCTCTTCTCTCCATTTCTCTCTGTCTTGTCCAACAATAACATCAATAACAACTACAACAAAAAGACAAGGGCAACAAAAGGTAATAAATAAGTAAATATTTTAAATAAATAAAAAAGGATTCATATTCCCTAACAATACAGTTGTAGTTGAGAAAAGTAGGTATTATTGAATAATTCCTGGAAAAACCTGAATGAGACTCACAGGCAAATCATTTCCTTTTACTGCATTTATTTTCTTAAATTTAATATGAAAAAAATTGACTTTACAAAAGATTTGAAAAATGCACTGACTAACACTTCTACTTGTTCTGCAGACAGGCATTAGTGCTCTCTCTCTCTCTTCTTCTTCTTCTTCTTCTTCTTCTTTTTCTTCTTCTTCTTCTCCTCCTTCTCCTTCTCCTTCTCCTTCTCCTTCTCCTTCTCCTTCTCCTTCTCCTTCTCCTTCTCCTTCTCCTTCTCCTTCTCCTTCTCCTTCTCCTTCTCCTTCTCCTTCTCCTTCTTCTTCTTCTTCTTCTTCTTCTTCTTCTTCTTCTTCTTCTTCTTCTAGCGTTTGCCCTTCTTCCATAGCCAGTCAACAGGTCAGGTTGAAAGCTGTCAGGAGCTGCTTGTTGCTGGCTTTGAAAGTGACTGGGATCCATGTGGATTCAGTCGGCTAGGAAGGATGGTCAGTTTCCTCAATGAATGGGTACTCACAGGATGCACCACGAGAAGGTCAATCCAATGTTTGAATAGCAAGACTTGAGAATCCTTACAGTAGAAAGTTCGCAGACAGGACAATATCATGTTAATAGGGTTAGAGTTAAATCATATTTTCTGGCTGAATGGCTTAGAGTAATAATATTTAAATTACTTTCTTGAATCATCAATGTGATGTCAACAAAATCAAATGACTGTTAATTTTTAAGGAAAAAAAATGAAGAAATGCACTGACTTACCCCCATTTAAAAATTTTTTCTATTAATGTTTCTTCATATATTGAACATGTTATCACTTGAGTAGAACGTTGATAAATACTAGTGCTTGGTTGTGGGATAGACTGTTAGAAAGTTTGTGAGAGTTCCTTGATGTTTTCCAGGCTGGGTTCTCCAGACTCTAGACTCTGAGAGGTAGTTAGGTTTCACCTAGTCCAAGTATCTATAAGTAAAACAGCAGGTGTATTATATATGGCACTATTCTAGGTGCTTGGTATTCATAAATGAGCAGTCTTAGAAAGCCTCACTTTGGGGCCAGGCCGTGGTGCACCTGGTTAAGCGCACACACTATAGTGTGCAAGGCCCCAGGTTCAAGCCCCTGGTCCCCACCTGCAGGGGGAAAGCTTCAGGAGTGGTAAAGCAGGGCTACAGGTGTCTCTGTCTCTCTCCATCTCTATCTTCCCTTCCCCTCAATTTCTCTCGTCTCTATCCAATAATAAAGTTTAAAAAAATTAAAAATATTTTAAAAAACAAGGTCTCACTTTGCAGAGTTTACAATCTACTAGAGGTTCTTTTAATTTAAGACTTGTACAGAAAGCAGGATTTGTCAAACTGACTAAGCCTATACTATGATGAGAATGATTTAGTCCACTATGTGGGCCAATTCCAACCTCCTGTATTTGCCTGGCCAGTAACTAAAAATGGATCTAACTACTGAGCATTCACAATAAATTTGATTGGGAATACTAATCTTGAACTCCAATTACATGAAAGGATATTGTTTGAATAAAAATCCCATTCTTCTCATTAGGAGATATAAATTACAGAAACAAAGTGACTCTCCATCATTCTTATCAAGAAGTTTCATTAATAAAAAATGTGGAAATGTGTTACATAAGTATCTATATGACAAGGTTGTTTTAGCCTGTTAGCTCACAATCAAAATATTTACTATGTGGCCTTTACAAAACAAACAAACAAAAAAAACAACATTGTCAATTGCAGGTAAATTACAAAAGATATGAATGAATTCAGCAGTCTCTAGTTTCTTTTTTTTCCTACTAAACAAGTACTGCCAGATTTTGATCAAAATGACTAAGAACATAATGCTGATGCTCTTACTTTTTATCTGATTTAACTATTTTTACTCCAATATTACGTTTTATACAGTAGTACATGTGCTAGAATATTTGGTAGCTTTAAAGCATTCATTCAGCTATTAAAGCATTAAGATATTGTCAAATGACCTCTGTGAAAATACAGCATCTTACTAGCATGTTTGGAGTCTGAATTTCCTCCCTGAGATCTGTACTCCTGATGGTATTGTGATGGGTACTAAAGTTTTAAGGGCTCTTTCTGTGGAAGTGTTTTTTTTTTTTTTTTTTGCTTGAAATAAGTATATAGAAATCATGACACTCCCAGCATAACACTTAAATCACTCATTCTCAGACAGTAGTTAAATTCAAGTTTTTCTTTTTCTTTTTTTCTTTCTTTTTTTTTTTTTAACCAGAGAACTGCTCAGCTCTGGCTTACTGTGTTGTAGGGGAGTTGAACTTGACTTTGAAACCTCAGGCATGAGGTCTTTTTGCATAGTGATTATGCTATCTCCCCTGCTCCTAAAACCATCAATGTTTAATTGCCTCATACCCAATGCCAAGTAGCTTACACAGAAAGGCAGGAGAAAAAAAAAACACACAGCCAAATGAAACTGAACGCAAGACTCAGAAACAGCTGATGAGGTCTAATTTAACATCTTTGTTTTTTTATTTTTTTTTCCCTGAGACATTTATGCTCATGGTGGTGATTTTATATCACATACATATAATATAGTCATGGTTATTGCTTTTAAAATTGCCCATAGTTTCTTTGATGGTTTTAAATTTATTACTATTTTATGGAGAAATCACATATAATTCCACTAGGAAAATCATGACTCATTGCTCTGCCACACAAACAAATTTTATATGCACTATGTCAAAAATCCAAACCTTTAACCAAAAATAAAAACAGCATTTTCTCTAGAATTCTGAACTAGAGTTTTAAAATATATTTCAAAATAAGAACTAGAGAAAAATTATGTAGATTCCTGTTTTTAAGAATATATCCCAAAGATAACACTCATCAAGAATGTGGAAGTGTTAAAACAAGGCTGATTAATGAAGCAAAAATTATAACAACAACAAAATACTACAACCTGTTCAAACACCAATAGAAAATAGTTAAATGATTTATTAATTATCATACAATGGATTATCATGCAGTTATAAAGAAGAGTGAGAGAAATATTTGTTATAGTAAAATAATCTCCAGGATATAAGAATGTATATTTCTATATGCATGTGTATATATTCACACTTATATATGATTTTTTTTTTTTTTTGCCTTCAGGATTATTGCTGGGGCAAAGTGCCTGCACTGTGAATCCTCTGCTCCTGGCAGCTATCTTTTTTCCATTGTTGTTGCTGGAAGATAGAGAGGGAGAAAGATAGACACCTGCAGACCTGCTTCACTGCTTGTGAAGTGTCCCTACCACCCTGCGGGTGGAGAGCAGGGTCTCAAACTGGGATCCTTGTGCAAGTCTTTGCACTTTCTATTAGGTGCACTTAGCCCCGTGTGCTACCTACCACCTGGCCCCTAATAATTTCTTAAATTTAGATTAGGGTGCATTTAAATTTGATCTTGAAAGACACAGAATTGACAAAAAATTAGTGACTATAGATTTGCAAATTTTTTCTCATAATAAAATCCACTATGTTTTTTTTTTAACACCAGCTAATTTAGTGCTAATTTATTTGCATGTCTGACTGTAAAAACAGTCAGCTTTTGACAGTGAAAGTCTGAAGCAACTGTTATCTACTTGAACTTCAATCATATCATCAAAAGACAGAAGACCAGGATCGCTTTATCAATCTGGTTGGCTAACTTTGATAAAGCTTTGTCATTTTGTCCTAAAGCTTACAAGTACCTCTCATTAAGAGTTCTGCTGAGTTTGAAGGACCATTTTTTTTTGTTTTTGTTTTTGTTTTTTTAATGTATTCAGTTTGTTTTGGAGCTCTGCATCTTTTCTAACTCTCAGGGGCCAGGTCTGTTTTATAGCCAGCTAAAAAGAGAGTATTGAAGTAATTGCCTATAAAATGAAGGTCTCTGCATTTGCCTCCCCAGCAGACAAGCCTGCAAATCTGGCTAGTGCCTCCACCCTTTGCTTCATCATCATTCATGACAGGTCTGGTGAGGTGTGGTTTCTGCCTGTTTTTTTTTTCTTTCTTTCTTTCTTTTGTTTAAGTGCTGTTATTCCCTTTGACCTTCAAATGCAGTGATTCATTTGCTAGTATGTGAGGGAAGTCCAACAAAGGAATCCAAACACTGCCCCCATTCCCCCAAGCAGCTCCTGGTTTGGAAATTCTTGAACTCCTTTGGAGCAGTTTGGTGATTTCCCATTGCCACTAGATGTCCCTGTGTGGCTTTCCTTTTTGGACACACGGCAAGTTATCTCTGCTCTGCTGGCTAGATGGCAAGTACTCAGCAGCTTCTGAAGAGACCACTTACCAAGGAAGGTCACTCACACTGGGATCCTCCACACCTCAGTCCCAGAAGCCCATGTTGTGTAAAGTCAGGACACATACTGAAACTTACTCTAAGACTGTCTAGCAATGAGATCAATGTCTATAGATGTCTCTTCTCCAGAGGACTTGCTAACTTCCATTTACTGAAGTTTCTCTGTCTCCCAGCCCACTTTCAGCCTAGAAAAAAAAAATAGCTAAAATGTGCTGAGGAGACAGCATAAAGGTTATGCAAAAGCCTTTCAAGCCTGAGGCTCTGAGGTCTGAGGTTCAATCCCCAGCACCACCATAAGCCAGAACAGAGCAGTGTTCTGGTAAAAAAAAAAGAAAGAAAAGAAAAATAGCTAAAATTATTTTGAAGAACTAGCTTTCAAGAAATAAGTTTGCATTTTTAATCTCTTGCAGATTGTTGCACTATTTTACAGTGATGACCAATTTGTGTGTGTGTTTGATTTTTTATTTTTCTGCCACAAGGGTTATTGCTGAGACTTCATGTCACCACTATGAATCCACTGATCCCAGTGCCATTTATTCCTTTTTATTTCTATTTCTTTTTATTGGATAGGACAGAGAAAAATTGAGAGAGGAGAGGGAGATAGGGAGAGAGAAAGAGAAACCTGCAGACCTACTTTACCCCTTGTGAAGTATCCCCTTGAAGGTGGGGAAGGAGGACTCGAACCCAAATCCTTGAACATGTGCGTAACTGGATGCACTACCACCTGGCCCCCTAATGACCAAATTGTAGCTTACATCACAGGTAACTCGCCACATGAGTTTGATAGCATCCATCCTGGTATTCTGCTTAATGAGTTCATTCAATGACTATGTGTTTGAACTTGATATTGTATAGGTATGTGAACTGACTATGGAGGGTGTTTTTTTCTTTTGCTTGTTTTTGTTAATTAATTGATTTACTTCCAGGGTTATTACTGGGGCTCGGTACCTGCACTACAAATCCACTGCTGGAGACTGTTTTTTCCCCTTTTGTTGCCCTTGTTTTATTGTTGTTGTGGTTATTGTTGTTGTTATTGATGTCATTGTTGTTGGATAGGACAGAGAGAAATGGAGAGGGGGGGAAGACAGAGGGGGAGAGGAAGTTAGACACCTGCAGACCTGTTTCACTGCTTGTGAAGCGACTCCCCTGCAGGTGGGGAGCTGGGGGCTCAAACTGGGAATCTTATGCAGGTCCTTGCGCTTTGCGCCATGTGCGCTTAACCCGCTGCACTACTGCCCTGCCCTCTGGTTCTTTGTTTTGTTTTGTTCTTTACCAGAGCACTGCTCAGCTCTGTTAAAACCTGAGAATTCAGAGGCTCAAGCATGAGTTTCTCTACCCCTGCCCTGAGAGTTTTTTTTTTAATGGATCATCTCAATTTTTGTATTTACCTTGCCATTGATAGCTCAGTCTGTAGACAGATCAGCACCTGTCTGAGGGCCACGCTCAGTGGCACTGACCTAGGTATTATCATAAAGCATCATCCTAGGGGGTCAGGCAGTAGCACAGCAGGTTAAGCACAAGTGGTGCAAAGCTCAAGGACCGGCCTAAGGATCCGGTTTGAGCTCCCGGCTCCCCACCTGCAGGGGAGTCACTTCACAGGCGGTGAAGCAGGTCTGCAGGTGTCTATCTTTCTCTCCCCCTCTCTATCTTTTCCTCCTCTCTCCATTTCTCTCTGTCCTATCCAACAAGGATGACATCAAATAACTACAACAACAATAAAACAACAAGGGCAACAAAAGGGAATAAGTACATAAAAATAAACATAAAAAATTAAAAAAAAAAAAGAGCACGTGGCACAGAGTGCAAGGACCGGCCTAAGGATCCCGGTTTGAACCACCCCCCTCCCCTGCAGGGAAGTCACTTCACTGGAGGTGAAGCAGGTCTGCAGGTGTCTTTCTCTCCCTCTCTCTGTCTTCCCCTCCTTTCTCCATTTCTCTCTGTCCTATCCAACAACGAATGACATCAACAACAATAATAATAACCAGAACAAGGGCAACAAAAGGGGGGGGGGGAAATGGCCTCCAAGAGCAGTGGATTCATGGTGCAGGCACCAAGCCCCAGGAATAACCCTGGAGGCAAAAAAAAAAAAAACCAATAAAACAGCATCCTTAAATGAAACATAATGAACTATGAGGAACCAGAGCAACTTAAGTTAGCTATAGATGGTTGTGAATGAGGAACTGTGTAATGCACAGAATGCTATGCTCTGAGTCCTTCCAGTGCTTCTGCTCTAGGCTATGCCTGTATCTCCCACTGAGTACAGAATCTCAGAACTGGGTTTTTTGAAACTGAAAACAGTGGGTGATTCCTGGAAGTGTCTGTAGTGGAAAGGGAGCAATAGTTCTTACAGTTTCTGGACCTCCTAGCAGAAATTGCATCTAGGAAAAGGCCACTTGTACTTTAGAGGAGAAATATAGGTGGCAGAGATATGGTAAATGCCATGTCCTTGGATTCATTTTAATAATAAGCCTTAGTGACACCATGGTGATTGTGTGATACTTTACTCAGAAAGCAGCTCCAATTACAGACATATGGGAAGGGAGTTTTAACTTCACAAGTTGTTAAGAAATAGTTTGTTTACTCAATGCATTAACAGTGTGTAGTCCAACAATCACTTACTAAACTAGCTATTTGCAATGCAAGAACAGTTTGCCTTAAAACAATGTTGTGGATAGTAGTTAAATTTCCTGTTTGCTCACAGAAAACCATTAAGACGTGGAAATGATGGGATTAAAATTATTAAGCGGGAGTCCGGTGGTAGCTCAGAGGGTTAAGCGCATGTGGCACAAAGTAGAAGGATCCTGGTTTGAGCCCCCGGCTCCCCACTGGCAGGGGGGTCGCTTCACAGGTGGTGAAGCAGGTCTGCAGGTGTCTGTGTTTCTCTCCCCCTCTCAATCTTCCCCTCCTCTCTCCATTTCTCTCTGTCCTATCCAACAACAATGACATCAATAACAATAGCAATAATAACTACAACAATAAAAAAAACCAACAAGGGCAACAAAAGGGAATTAATAAAATAAAATAAATTATTTTTAAAAATTATTAAGCAATATCTTTCTTATTTTTTAGTTTCATAGGCAGGTGAAGTCAAGTTTCGGAGAACATTACTTTTTGCTGAAATGCTGGGGGGGGGGAGTTCCCTCTCTTTTTTGTTTGGGAGAACCAGTGGGGAAACGAAATGGCCTCTTTCTTTCTTTCTTTATTTTTTTTAATTCAGGGTTACTGCTGGGGGCTCGGTGCCTGCACAACAAACCCACTGTTTCTGGCAGTCATCTTTTTTCCATTGTTGTTGTTACTGCTGGTGTTGCTGTTCGAAAAGGCAGAGAGAAATTGAGAGGGGGAAAGACAGAGGGAGAGAAAGACACCTGCAGACCTGCTTCACTGCTTGTGAAGTATGCCCCCAAACCCCTGCAGTTGGGGAGCCAGGGCCTGAACTGGGATCCTTGTGCAGGTCCTTGCACTTATCAATATGTACACTTCACCAGACAAGACATCACCTAGCCCCCTCTTGCTCTCTTTCTTTCTGGAACTTGTACATGTATGATCTCACTGTTTCTGGGCCTACTTTCTCATTCAGATAGAGACATAGAGAGATGTAGAGAGAAAGAAAGCTAAATGACACTGGTGCTTCCCCCAGTCTCATGGCACTTTCCCTGTGGTGTCACGAGTTGCATCTGGGCCAGGCACACAGTAAGATACCATCCTCCTGTGATAACTATCTCTCAGGCATGAAGAAATGGGTTTTCTTTGAAATGGGTTTTCTTTGAAATTCCTTCCTTTGGGAAGGACTGCAGTATAGACAGTCTCTCATAACAGCAGAGAGGTAGGGTTCCAGATGAAGAGGAGGGTGGAAAAAAGGTTTGATCAGCTTCTTTGGAGTCTGAGTATAAAACTATACTCAATGAGAAGTGTTGGGCCTTTTGTGGTGACTGTTTTCAAGGGTGGCTGGGAGTGAGGCCTTAAATCTCTTGGAGAAGGAAAAGTAGAATGGTGAGGATCCCAAGCACAGGATACCAAGTGGGGTACCAAGTGGGAGTGATTTTGGAGCTTTGGATGAAGTGGACAAGTGACAAAGGAAGAGAGAAGTGTCACTGAGAAAGACATACACAATTTTTCAGTCAAGAGTTGAAATCCCACACACACAGGAAAGTCCATTTTTATATACTCATATAGGTGTTGCAAGGCTTTCAAAGGAGAGACTCTCCATGTGTCTCCCCAGATTCACAGCTCTAGAGAAGGGTGACATCCCAAGTGACTTCCTTGAGAAATGCAGAGTCAGGGGGCAAATTCAAGTTTTATGGATCCAAAACTTTATGTCATTTGTGGATAATGAGAAAGAGGAAAACTTTTAAAATAGGTAGAAGAATACTTATTTACCTGAGAAAATAAGCAAAATATTCATTTTGAAAGCTAACAAATATTACAGAATACACACAAATAAACTTTTTTATTTTCATTGTCAGCCATATCCTTATACTTTTATTTTTCTATATTTTTTTTGCATCTTCTTATTTTTATTTATGTATTTTTTTTTTTTTACTGCCACCAGGGTTATCACAGGGGCGTGCCAGCACTATGAATGTATGGTACCATGCATGGCCATTTTTCCTCTTTTTTGTTCTTTCTATTTTATATTTATTTGACAGGACAGAGAGAAATTGAGAGGGAAGTAGAGATTGGGAGAAAGATAAACACCTGCAGTCCTTCTTCATCAATCAATGAAGCATCCTCCTTGCAGGTGGGGAATAGGGCATGAACCCTGGTCCTTGCGCTTGATATTATGTGTACTTAACTTTCTGTGCCACTGCCCAGCCTCCCCCTTGCATTTCCTGTGTCATTGCTGTGACAATGCGACTTTTCTTATTTTAATTCTTGTAAAATAAATCTTTGTTTTAAAAGTTCATTTAATAAGACAGAAAGAAAATTGAGAGGGGGAGGGGAGATAGAGTAAAAGGGAGACACCTGCAGCACTGCTTCACCATTTGTAAAGCTTTACCCTTACAGGTGGGGACTGGGGGTGGGCTTGAACCCGGGTTCCTGTGCATGGCAATGTGTGCTTATTTGGGTGTGTCAGCTCCGAACCCAGCAATACTATTTCTCTACAGCAAGAACAGAAGGATAATTCTTTTTTTTTTTTCCTCCAGGATTATTGCTGGGGCTGGGTACCGGCACCATGAATACACTGCTTCTAGAGACTATTTTTTCCATTTTGTTGCCCTTGTTGTTTATCGTTGCTGTTATTATTATTGTTGTTAGTATTGTTATTGGATAAGATAGAGAAAAATAGAGAGAGGAGAGGAAGACAGAGAGGGAGAGAAAATGTAGACACCTGCAGACCTGCTTCACCGCTTGTGAAGTGACCCCCCTGCAGGTGGGGAACCGGGGGCTCGAATCAGGATCCTTACGCTGGTACTTGCGCTTTGCACCATGTGGCACTGCCCAGAGCCCAGAAGATTAATTCTTTAATCCCCCCCCAACCTCTTATCATGTGATGGGTCCAAATCACACTATCCCAAAATGTGGTTCCTTAGCACACTATTTCAAGCTCAACTTGTTTGAAGCAATAACATACGTAGGTATGTCTCTCTGACCTCCCTCCAGCCTTTTCTGAAACAGATCACACACACACTCCCAAACACACACGCCCTGACAGCCACCTTCCCTGCACCCAGAGGAGCACAGCATCCTTGCAGAAGGCAAAGGGATGCTGAGAAGACTCCTCACACAGCGAGCTTGTTAAATTGCCCCCAGTTGGGGGCTGGGCGGTAGCACCAGAGCTGGTTAAGTGCAAGTGGTGCAAAGCGCAAGGACCCGCTCAAGGACCCGCGTTAAGGATCCCTGTTGGAGCCCCCGCCTGCAGGGGAGTCGCTTTGCAAGTGGTGAAGCAGGCTTGCAGGTGTCTTTCTCTTCTCCTTGTATTCCTCTCTTCTCTTGATTTCCCTCTGTCCTATTCAATAACAACAATAACAACCACAACAAGAGCAACAAAATGGGGAAAATGGTTTCCAAGAGCAGTGGATTCTAGTGCTGGCACCGAGCCCCAGTGATAAGGCTCAGTGATAAGAAGGCAAAGAAAAAAAAATTCCCCCAGTTTACTATTCTTTCCTCTGGAAAACTGTATTCCATTGTAATTCCTCCAAGGTCTAGGACACCTGAACTTCTATTATGCAACATTTCAAATGCAAGCCTATCCTGCTTTTCCAAAGTCCTATTAAAAAGCTTCACTTTCATTAAAGTTCTGTAATAATGATTGTTTCCTGCTAATAGGAAAAAGTGCCAGGGGAGGTTAAGTTCACTATAGAAACTGAAAGACAGACAACTAAACAAGAAACAAAAGCAACAATAACAAAAGGCACAATACGGATACCCCACCAGCCTCGGTTTTATGTCAGCATGGGTTCCTAGTCAACACGTCAACGTGCGTTCTTGCATCAGCGCGTTTCTGCTATGTCAGCTGCTTTAGAGGCTGGAAATTTTGGAAGTGGCAGGGATTCGCGAAAGAGCTCCTTCTTGGAGAGGCTCCCTGCGCCTGTGCAGCGATGAAGTGGGCTTTGCTTTGGTAACTATTTTAATTTTTTTTATAAAAATATTTATTTATTCCCTTTTGTTGCCCTTGTTGTTTTATTGTTGTAGTTATTATTGTTGTTGTCGTTGTTGGATAGGACAGAGAGAAATGGAGAGAGGAAGGGAAGACAGAGAGGAGGAGAGAAAGACAGACACCTGCAGACCTCCTTCACCGCCTGTGAAGCGACTCCCCTGCAGGTGGGGAGCCGGGGTTCGAACTGGGATCCTTATGCCGGTCCTTGTGCTTTGCGCCACCTGCGCTTAACCCGCTGCGCTACAGTCCGACTCCCAAATAAATATTTTTTTAAAAAGTCAATGTTTGAATGATGAATGCTCCTTGGCGTTACGCCACTTTTTTTAATGACATTTTTTTCTTTTTGTTTACATTTGTTTCATTTTTATTTTTATTCCTCCGGGGTTATTGCTATGGCTAGGTGCCTGCACTATGAATCCACTACTCCTGGTGGCCATTTTTTTCTTTTGGATAGAACAGAGGGAATTTGAAAGAGGAGGGGGAGAGAAAGACACCTGCAGACCTGCTTCATCGCTTGTGAAGCGACTCCCCCCCCTCCTCGTAGGTGGGGAGCCGGGGGCTTGAACCCAGTCCTTGAGAGGGTTCTTGTGCTTCATACTATGTACGCTTAACCCTGTGTGCCAATGCTCAACAGCCTGTATAAAATTTCCCCCCACCCCATTTTTTTTTTTAAATTAGTGATTTTACATGCGTAGGCATAGCAGAGGAAAGCAACACACTGGAAATAACAATGATAGGAATAGCCTTGTCTAGCACTGTGGAGGCATCTATAGTTTCAGCTATTCTAGAGGCAGAGGCGGGCCCGGCTAGTCCCTGAGTCTGGAGTTTCTGTGGTATCAGGTGTTGGCACTTAGTGCACTCAGGGTGCTGAGCTCCTGGGGGTGGGGGCCAGCCCCTTTCCTAAAGGGGGGACATGGGGCAGAGTAAACTGGCTCATGTCAGGAAAAAATGCAAAAATCAAGCTTAAAAATGCAAATTATGAAGGGCATACCTGGTTAAGCCCACATTAGCACCAAGCACAAAGAGCTGGGTTCAAGCCCCCACTTCCCACCTGCAGTGGGGATGATGTTTCATGAGCATTCCTGAAGCAGGGCTGCAGGTCTTTTTTTTTTTTTAATTTTTCTTTAAAAAAAATTTTCAGCTGGAGCTGTAGAACAAATGACCTTTCCCCAAAACAAATCCTTTAAAAAAATTTTTTTTAAATCTTTATTTATTGGATAGAGACAGCCAGAAGGGGGTGATACAGAGGGAGAGAGACAGACACCTGTAACCCTGCTTCACCACTTGCTTTCCCTCTGGAGATGGGGACCCGGGGGATCAAACCTGGGTCCTTGTGCATTGTAACATGTGCGCTCAACCAGGTGTGCCACCACATGGCCCCCTGCAGGTGTTTCTTATTCCTGTATAACCCTCTTCTCCACCCCTTCAATTCCTCTCTGTCCTATCAAGAAAAAAAGAAAAAGAATAAAAATAGAAAAAAAAAAAAAAAAGACCACCAGGAGCAGTGGATTCCTAGTGCAGGCACCAGGGCCCTGTGATAACATTGGTGGCAAAAAATAAAAATAAAAGGGGGAAGGAAATGGAGTCAATTCAAAGGACTTGTGGAACTTTACCCTGCAAGTGGGGAGTAGGGGGGTTGATCCCTGGTCCTTGTGCATGATAGTGTGTGCTTAACTGGTTGAGCTGCCACCATGCACTTGTATTCCAGTTTGTATATGTTTTATTAATTTTTTTTTTAAAGAGAATTAGAATATTGAAGTGAGTCAGTTCTTACTCCTGGTCACATGTTTGTCTCCTCCACCTTTCCAGAGACCCTCGCTACCACAGTTCCAAAGTACTTTGAGCTTCACTGATAAGTGAGTTCTGGGATTTGAATTTCACATGGGATTCACACCTGAAAGCTTGTGAAGACATTCAGAACGGGAAGTACACGCACAAAGGAGAGGCCCGGTGAGGTGAGTTTAATTGTGAATGGGCTGTTACCATATCAGCAAGCTGGAATGTGGTTTGTAGTGCAAATTCCATATCTACTCATAATGTTTATTGGTTGGTTTGTGTTTTGGCTAGAGACAGAGCAGTTGAGTGGGAGGGGAGAGGGAGAGAGAAACACACATACACACACACACACGCACACACGCACACATGCGCGCGCCTGCAGTACTGCTTCATTCCTCAGGCAGCTTTCCCCATGCAGCTGTGCTCAACAGGGTACACCACATCTATTTATTCTACAGTCTGCCTAATCAGCACAACTACTTGGGGGCTAGAAAAAGGACAATTTCTTTACTACCCCTTTGGAGATTTTGTTTCAATAAATCTAAGGAGTTGACGATGTTTTTTGTTTTATAAGTTCCCAAAATGACTCTGATACTCTATCCAGATCTAAGCTTATTCTCAAGGTAAGGTGTTTATCACATCTTTCATATTTTTAAAAAATGTATTTATTGGATAGACAAGGAACTTCCAGAGGGAAGTGGTAAAGGGGGAGGGGGAGAATATACAGCATTGCCTTACTGTTCTTGAAGCTTTCCCCTTGCAGGTGGGGGCTAGGGACTTGAACCCATTGTAACGTGTGCTCACCTGCGTGCACTACCACCCAGCCTCCTTATTTATCACATCTTCTACAGATGAGATTTTTGCACAACTAATGTACCATATAGGTGGTGGTGGAAGCAAAGTTCCTTTCAGTTGTAGAACATTGGATTTTTCAAACCTCTTTCAAAAAAAAGATTTCTACTGTTAAGCTATTCCACAGGCTGCAAACATTATGGGTCAACACTATTCTTTTGTCACTTTTCAAGGTCCACTTAAAAACCTGCTCTGAAAGAAGTCTTTCTAAACTGTTATTATTCACATTAATCTTTTTCTTCAAACTCCTACGTGAATAAAGCCTGCAGTATGTAACTTAATATTTGGGTGTATATTTTTATGAAATGAAATAGATCTTTATAAATTGCAGATGTTTTTATGTCATTATTATTCTGTCTTGTGTTTGCTCTGCTTCTCTATGCCTTTTGATTCCAAAAACTGTTAGCAGTTGTTACACTTATTAAATAAATAAAAAATAAATTAAAAAAGAACATGCTGGTGAACTTGGGAGCAATGTTGACACAAGGAGAAGATGGGCTGTTCATCCTGTCAAGAGAAGTAGTGCCGGTGCCTCCAAAAGACAATTAGACTCTCAAAGCACTCATATTTTCTGTGTTGCCTTGGGATGTAGATTATTGTAGCTGTTATTTTTGCACTTGATGCACACAGATTGATGGCTTTGTTGCCTAAAAGCGTAGATTCTAGAGGTCAGAAACTCACAATCAATGGACAATCTTTATTTGTTAGGCTGAAACTATTGACCAGAAGTGGAAACTTCATAGCATAATCCCAAACTCCCTGATTTTTCTAGGTTTCAAGGTGTTTTTTTTTTTTTAAAGGCTACTGATAATTACTACAGTATTTAAGTCCATTAAATGTGCATATAAGAAATTGAATATTATAAATCTTATTTTTCGAGAGTTGGGTGGTAGCACAGCAGGTTAAGCGCAGGTGGCACAAAGCACAAGGACCGGCCTACGGATCCCGGTTTGAGCCCCCGGTTCCCTGCCTGCAGGGGAGTCACTTCACAAGCGGTGAAGTAGGTCTGCAGGTGTCTATCTTTCTCTCCCCCTCTCTGTCTTCCCTCCTCTCTCCATTTCTCTCTGTCCTATCCAACAATGACATTAATAACAATAATAACTACAACAACAAAACAAGGGCAACAAAAGGGAATAAATATTTATAAAAAGCATTAATAAAATCTTATTTTTCTTTTTTAAAATTTATTTTATTTTATTTTTATGTTTATTGCCATCAGTATAATTGCTTGGGGCTCAGTGCCTACATGACAAATCAGCCGCTGCTGGTGATTTCTTTCTTGTCCTGTCTTTTCCTTTCTCAGATAGAGAAGGGGGAAATAAGGAGATAAAGACATCTGCAGCACTGCTTAACCAGTTGTTAAGCTTCCCCTCAAGCAGGTGGGGAACCAGGTATTTGTATTTCATAAGTAGTATGTACACTCTTTGAAACTGCATTTAGGGCAGGGAAAACCCCTCCCCATTTCTGAAGGTTCTAAGTCGAGATTCCTATAAAACAGATGAGTTAACGAAAAAATACAAGTCTAACATGTCAGCATGTGTGTAACAGGAGATACCCAGGGAAAAATGAATGACTCCCAAAGGAAGTTTCTTAAAATTCAAGCTAGTAGCTCCCCCACTAGAGTGCACACATCACAATGTGCAGGGAGGGACCCTAGTTCAAGCTTCTTGAGTCCCTGCTTCAGTGGTGGGGAAGTTTCATGAGTTGGGAGGTAGTGCTGGTGTCTGCCTCCCTCTTTCCTCAAAATTTGTTCTCTATCAAAAAGACAACAGACAAAAGAGAAAAAGAAAAAGGGGAAATAAAAAGGCTGTCAAGAGTGTTGGATCTGTAGAGCAGATACTGAACTCCAGTGATAACCCTGGTGTCAAAAAATAAAATAAATCAGGCTAAACACATACTGGATAAAAAAAAAGGAGGGGAGGGGTAGGATGTAGACTTCTTAGGAAAAAGTGATTTTCGGAAAGATGAATGGGATTTAGAAGAGTAGACAGGAAATATGATCATTTTGAACAGTTTGTCTGGGTTTGGGGTTCACATCTAATCTGTTCTGGGACAGAAATCAAACTTTCCTTGTTGGCAAGACTCCTGGAAAAGGATTGAAGGCATTTGATTTCCTTTTGGAGAACCTATCTTTAAGGTAGATAATAGGAGTTTAGCGAAATCCTATCCCTGTGTTATTTTTCAAGTATCTACAGCTCAAAATAATAAAAAAAAACTTGGGGCTAACATTCAGCACAACACCATTCTTTAATCACAGCATTATGATTTTATACATTCAACTCCACACATTTCTTACTACTATTCTAGTTTGAATACAAATACATGAATATTTAATTAATTATATTTATTCATTATTACTTATTTTTTACCAGAGCACTGCTCAGCTCTAGCTTATGGTGGTATGGCAAATTGAACCTGGGACACTGGAACCTCAGGCATGAAAGTGCCTTTGCATAACCATTATGCTATTTACCCCCGCCTAGAACATTTAATTGATATTGTTTAATTAATGTCCATAGTAAGTTGAGGGTACTTTGCAAATAGTATAAATTTGGAGACATCCTCTTGTTTACTCAGATTTCCTTGCCTGGGAGTGAAACATACCTACCCACACAATTGGAGAGCTAAAAAATATTTGGTCGGGGTTGGAGGGGGAGGGACACAGAGCTTTGTTGGTGGGAATGGTGTTAATATACACTCCTATTAATTTATAATCTCAAAAATCACTAATCAATATGAGAGGGGAAAATAAAAAAATAGTAGTAGAAATAACTTGCACGTTTCTTTTTTTGCTGTATAGGATTATTTGTTGCAGAAAGTCAAGGAAACTATATTAAAGAGTTAGGGTCTATCTTTCTCTCCCCCTGTCTTCCCATACCTAACAACAACAACATCAATAACAACAACAGCAATAACTACAACAACAAGTAAAAAACAAGGGCAACAAAAGGGAAAATAAATAAAAATTAAAAAAAGTTATGGGGGCCAGGTGGTGGCGTACCTGGTTGAGCACACATGTTACTGTGTGCAAGGACCCAGGTTTGAACCCGTTCCCCACCTGCAGAGGGAAAGCTTCAGGAGTGGTGAAACAGGACTGCAGGTGTCTCTCTGCCTCTTTTCCCTCTCTATCACCCCATTCCTCTCAATTTCTGTCTGTATCTAATACAAAATAATAAAGATAATAGTTATGGAAATACATTTTTAAATTTACTTATAAAGTGGAAATATTGGTAAGACGATAGGGTAAGAGGGGTACAATTCCACACAATTCCCACCACCAGAACTCCTTATCCCATCCCATTTCTTGATAGCTTCCCTATTCTTTATCCCTCTGGGAGTATGGACCCAGGATCATTATGGGGTGCAGAAGGTGGAAGGTCTGGCTTCTATAATTACTTCCCTGCTGAACTTCTAAGCATCCATAATAATAATCTGATACATTTTCTAAGGTTTCTTTTTAAAATTTTTTCTTTATTGCTTAGATAGCCAGAAATCGAGAGGGAAGGGGGAGGTAGGGAAGGAGAGAGACAGAGAGACACCTGCTTTACCAATTGCAAAGCTTCCCCCTGCAGGTGGAGACTGGGGATTTGAACCCAGGTGCTCCCACATTGTAATGTGTGTGCTCAACCAGGTGCACCACCACTGGCCCCTCTAAGGTTTCTTTATAAATGCTTAATTACATTTTTTAAAATAACCTTTCATTTCACATTTACATATACACACATATACATACGTAAATGTAGTTTATCATAAACAGTACCTAATTAGGAGTCCTTTCTAGGCATGCTTTTATATAATAACAATCATTTCCTTTAATATAGGACTTGCTGTTCTTAGTTAACTCTTATTTGAGAATTTAAATACTGGATCTGAGAGCAAGCTATAAATGAGGTAATGCAGAAAGGAAAAAGAGAAACTTTGAAGTTACAGATTTCCTTGATGAAGTCAACCTTTGCCTCTATTTTTGTTTTTTAAATGTAGCATATCTCTTTACGGTACTAAACATCAGTATTGGAAGTATATTTCCCCACCTTTGTGTGTGAATAAATTTCACTTTACCCCCTCCCAGTTTACTAGTGTCATCACAAGATCGAGCTGATCTCAGCCCATACTTCCTACCCTTCTTTCTCCATCTTCACCTGCTAACCACTAAAATCTTTTCTTCTAAGAGCATTTTTGTTATACTTTGTTCATCTGCTTGGTAATGTCAGTGCTCAGTTGGATGCACCACCACCCAGCCCCCTTCATTTGTTTGGGTTATTTGCCAGCCACATATGAGAGAAGCCATCCAGTGATTGTCTTTCACTTTCTGACACACTGCATTTAGCAGTACCACCTGAATTTCCATTCATTTTTGTCATGAGAGGCAAGATTGCATGTTTTTGTTGCCTGTACACATGTATGGATGTATTGACTGACTTTATTGCCACCAGGGTTATTGCTGAAGTTCTGTGCATCTATGATGAATCCACTACTTCCATTCTTTCCCCTCTTTTGATAGGATAAAGAGAAATTGTGAGGAGAGAGGGAGGAGGAGAGGGAGAAAGACACCTGCATCACTGCTTCATTACTAGTGAAATTTCCCCTCTGCAGGTGGGAGTTAGGGGCTTGTACCCAGCTTCTTGTATGTGGTAATGTGTATACTCTACCAGTTGTGCCACCATCTGGTCCCTATAGACATTTATTTATGTATTTATTTTTTCGCTGCTGGACATTGACTACTCCATACTAACTTTTCCAGATAGAAAGGGAGAGACTTAGACATTCTAGTACTGATACTTGCCTCAGTCCTGTGGGGACTGGGGGCTAGAACCTGGGTTGTGTGCATGGCAAAGCAGGAATTCATTTTTTAAAACTGTTATTTCTGTTCAAACTTACTGCCTATAAATGTTCTGCTCACAGTTTATAGTTGAACTAATACAGCTGAGAATTATTTGCTGAAGTTGGAAATGAGTAAGGGTCAAACTCAGAAAAGAAATATCAAAATGCGTAAGTAGATACCGAGCTAGACTCTTGTGTAATGTTTACAACTAGAAACGTAGAGAAATTTCTTCCATGGGAAAATAAAGGAAGTAGATGAGTATGTGGATAAAGAATTGAAATGTATGTGTATAGATTGCAGAGGTTTGGGTAATGAAACCACTGAGATGGAATTGTCAAAGAGTGGAAAGATTTGGTTGAAAACTTCTTGAAAGTTCCTTGCTAAAGATCGAAGTTAGAAATTTGTAAAATTAGCATTCCTTATGTTTATCATAAGCCCAGGTTAAATGCATGACTTGTTGGCTAGCTAAAAATGTGTGAAGTGACCTACCCTACAACTTCCATACTGATAGGAAGGAACTAAAAGATTTCTTGATTCAACAAGCAGTTTTCTTGTAGCTTTTACCTTGTATTAGGTGCTCTTCCTAGTGTAGGAAGGCTGAGATCTTTTTTTTTTCTTTTCTTTCTTTTTTTTATTTAAGAAAAGAGACATTAACAAAACCATAGAATAGGAGGGGTACAACTCCACAGAATTCCCATCACCCGATCTCCATATCCCATCCCCTCCCCTAATAGCTTTCTCATTCAACATTTATCTTTTCTAATAGCATTCCATTGGGCATATCTACCATAGTCTCTGTATCATTGGTCATTGGGCAGCTGGGTTATTTCCATATCTAGGTTATTGTGAATAGTGCTGCAATAAACATAGTAGTACTTGTATCTTTTAGCATTTTATGTGCTTTGGATATACATCTAGACATGAGACTACTGGATCATATGGTATATCTATTTTTCATATCTTAAGAAATCTCCATAAAAGTTGGACCTGACTACATTCCCTTCAGTAGTCAATTAGGGTTTTTTTTCTTTTCTCTTTTTATTTTATTTTATTTTTATTTAAGAAAGGATTAATTAACAAAACCATAGGGTAAGAGGGGTACAACTCCATACAACTCCCACCACCCAATCTCCATATCCCACCCCCTCCCCTGATATCTTTCCCATTCTCTGTCCCTCTGGGAGCATGGACCCAGGGTAATTGTGGGTTGCAGAAGGTAGAAGGTCTGGCTTCTGTAATTGCTTCCCCGCTGAACATGGGCGTTGACTGGTCGGTCCATACTCCCAGTCTGCCTCTCTCTTTCCCTAGTAGGGTGTGTCTCTGGGGAAGCTGAGCTCCAGGACACATTGGTGGGGTCTTCAATCCAGGGAAGCCTGGCCGGCATCCTGATGGCATCTGGAACCTGGTGACTGAAAAGAGAGTTAACATACGAAGCCAAACAAATTGTTGAGCAATCATGGACCCAAAGCTTAGAATAGTGGAGAGGAAGTGTTAGGGAGGTACTCACTGCAAACTCTAGTGTACTTCTGCTTTCAGGTATATATTTTGCAGTAGTTTATAGATACGTGTGAAGATATGCTCTCTCACACAGAAACTGGTGTATATCTAGGTTTTGGGACTTTGTTAGAAAATGAACCACCTGAGATGAAATTAGAGTATACTATGAAAGGAAAGGTCTCACCCGAGTAATGAAGCTGAAGGGTTGTCATTCCACATGTGAAGTCTCTGGACACAGTCTGAAGTGAAGCATGTTGAGGTGGCAATCGTTGCGTTGGTTAGGTTGTGATTGGCGGATGCAATATTATTTGATATGGATTGGGAGAGGCATACGGGAAAGTGGGCCCTATCCAAGGGTTCCAGGACTGGGGGAAGTAGGGGCTCTATAGTGGAGATGTGAGGTTCCTGCTGTCTTAGGGTTCAAAAAGACAATCAATAGTTAATGTTGTCATCACATTATTTGGTAATTGGGTTAACTTTGAAAAGTCCTTTTGTTATGGTTTGCTGTACAGTACTCAGTATCTTGTATATAGCTGTGCTATTGGTTGCTTCTGATCTACTTGGTCTAGGCTTTTGAGAGAGTCCTCATATCAAATACACAGCCTATATATTAAAAAGATTCAGTTTGTGTTTTGAAAAACTTTGAGACAGACAATTGATTTTCCCCCTCTCAAATTAATTAACTAGTGATTTATATGTCTACATTTTGCTAGGAGTGTACATAAACACCATTCCCACCACCAAAAGACTGTGACCCATCCCTCCTACCCACTCCCACCCCCCACTGGCCCAGGAAGATGCATGTCTACCCCTCACCACAGGGTTTTTACTTTGGTGTCCTACTTACAATTTGGTCAGGTCCTGCTTTTAGTTTCCCTTTCAGATCTTCTTAGTCAACTTCTGTTGATGAGTGGGATCATCCCATACTCATCTTTATCTTTCTGACTTAGCTCACTTAACATAAGTCCTTCTAGCTCTTTCCAAGATGGGTCAGAGAAGGTGGGTTCATTGTTCTTGATAGCTGCATAGTATTCCATTGTGTATATATACCACAGCTTTCTCAGCCACTCATCTGTTGTTGGGCACCTGGGTTGCTTCCAGGTTTTAGCTATTATGAATTGTGCTGCTATGAACATAGGAGTACACACCTCTTTTTGGTTGGGTGTTATGGAGTCCTTGGGGTATAACCCCAGGAGAGGAATTACTGGATCATATGGAAGGTCCATGTCTGAAGGCTGAGATCTTAATCTAAGATCTGGAGGGATGGGGGTGGGTAGTGCACTGGCTTAAGCGTATGTGGCACAAAGCGCAAGAACTGGCTTAAGGATCCCGGTTCAAGCCCCCAGCTCCCCACCTGCGGGGGGGGGGGCCTTCACAGGCAGTGAAGCAGGTGTCCTATTTTTCTCTCCCCTTCTGTCTTCCCCTCCTCTCTTGATTTCTCTGTATCCTATCCAATAGCAATAACAATGATAAACAACAAGGACAACAAAAGGGAAAAAATAGCCTCCAGGAGCAGTGGATTCAGTAGTGCAGGCACCGAGGTCCAGTGACAAATCTGGAGGCAAAAAAAAAAAAAAAAGATCTGGAACCAGACAAGGTGTCCAATTTTTATCTGAGGAGCTTTGAGAGCTCTTTACCCAAGGTCTTGGTGATAGAGCCCATGTGAGAACTCTGGTGGCAGGATTCTCTCTTATCAAAAACGGAATGCTTGGCAATGATCTAAGAAAATAAGGAGCTAGATGTGTGAAACTATTAAAAAAGAAAGAAAGAAAAGCTACAGAATGTGAGGTGTGGTGGACCTTAAACTGTCCATCATGTTTTAAACCCAAGCAGCATCCGTAAGCACAAGTACTAAAATATCAAAGATACTGGTTTAAAAGACAAAAGTAGTTGGAGAAGTATTGAGAGCATTGAGGCAAGTATTTAAATGTAATTGAGGTCTTTTCTTAATTACTCAATTAGAGTACTTCTGAGAGCGAGGCATAAGAAATCTTCAATTTCCAGCTTGAGCAGCTAGCTCTTCCTTGTTCTTTGCTAAAGGGAGAGACATTAAGACATGGTAGTCGATTGCACAAGTATCCTTTTTGGAAAATGAAGCAGCCAGTGCAGGGCAAAGGAAACTCGGTTATTGGATATCACACATGGGCCCTGAATTTTATGTCTGTCATTTCATTCAAAATAACCTCTTGTGACAGAGATTGAAGTCTCATTTTACTGAAAACCAACCCTCAAAATTTGAATACTGTGCCTACCAACACAGTTTAAAAATGATAGAGTCAAATGGAATGAGACTGGTCTAATTCCAAGGTTCAGGTTCTTTATAGCATACTGTGCTACCTCCAGGGACTACAACAGGATTTAAATAAAATGAATTTAAAAAACCTGAATGTGGAATAAGAATACAGAAATAGGGAAGGTGAGGTGCCTGCAAGATTAGGATCTTTTGTTTCGTTTTAGACAGAGACAGAGAGGCAGAAAGGATGAAAGAGATCACAGCACCAAAATGTACTTCAGTGCAGTGAGTGTCTGGCTCAAACCTGGGTCGCACAGATGATAAAGTAGCACGCTGTTTAACTCAGCTATTTTGCTGGCTTAACATTTAAAATTTTTTAATGAATTTATATGATAAAGTAGAGAGAAACTGAGAGAAGGAGGTAGAAAGAGAGAGAAAGAGAAAGAGAGAGAACCTGATGCATTTCTTTACTACTTCTGAAGCTTAACCCTTGTGAGTGGGGAGGGGGCTTTTAGCCAGGTCCTTGCACATGACAACGTTTAGATTTTTGAAGGAAAACACCTCAACAAAATCTTGGTAAATTTACTTCAGCAACACATCAAAAGAATAATCCATCATGACCAAGTGGGATTAATCCTAGTAATGGTTTAACATACATGAATCAATATAATCCATGATGTCAGCAGTAATAAAGATAAATACCACAGCCATACCAGTAGATATTGAAAAAAGCATTCAGTGAAGTTCAGTACCCACGTGTGACAAAAGCCCCTGATAAATTTGCAGTGAAAGAAATCTACCTTAATATGGTAAACGTCTCAAGTAACAGACATACGGTTAGCACTGTACTCAATAGTGATAAATTGAAAACTTTTCCTTCAAGATTGGAATGAAACAAAATGTCTGCTTTCATTTCTGTTGTTCAACATAGTTGTGGAAGACCTAGTTAGAGAATTTAGGCTAGAAAAGATATAAAAGAACTTAAGTTAGATGAGAAGATATTGCTATTTGCAAATGATGTTGAATACATAGGAGAAACTGCTAAAAGCAATCATTAAATTCACTAAAGTGACGGGATACAAAATCAGTATGCAAAGTCAGGGAGACAGCTCATTGATAGAGCATGGGACTTACATATATGATGTCCCATGTTTTGTTTGAAAAAGTTACCCCATGTAGTATAATCAGTGCGTATGTGAAGTGTGATGTCTCTCTCTCTGTTCAACATCACTTACTATTAGGGGAATGCATCACTGGGGAGGCAGAGACGACCCAAACTGCCCCTGCAGCTCCAGACAGACTATGACCCACATAGTCAACGACTGCCACCTCTCCAGATTCAAAGGAGGTCTCGAAACTTTACAACAGGCTCAACCTGACGCTGTTGACTGGCTACGGAAGAAGGGCAAACGCTAGAAGAAGAAGGGGAATGCAAATTAAAGCCATGATGGGATACCTCTTTACACCCATCAGAATGACCTACATACAGCAGATCAGAAGCAACAAGGAGGCAGGGGAACAGGAGCTCGATGCACTGTTGGTGGGAATGTAAACTGGTACAGACTTTGTTGAAAATGGTATGGAGAGTCCTTTAAAAATAAAGACGTAAATAAATGATCCTGCAATGGCACTCTAGACAGTTATTCAAAGGATATGAAAAATACTTATTTGGAGGAATATATACTCCTCTGTGTTCATAGCAAGATTATTTACAGTAGCCAAAATGTGGAATCTACCTAAAGGCTCATTTACAGAGACTAGATAGAGAAGCTGTAGGCTGTGTATGCTCCATGGAATACTACTCTGACATGAAGAAAGATATAATAATGCTTTTTGGGATAAAATGAATGGAACTCAATGAAAGTCTGTTGCATGAAATAAGGAGCAGAGACAGTTATCAGATGATTTCATTCTTATGTGGGCTATAAATAGCTAAAGCAAATGAAATAGCAAGAAAAATCCTAAAGTCACCTTTAAGGGTGGGTGAAAACTATCCAAGGAAATGGGCTGCCACTCGGGATAGGTAGAAGCATGAATATTTTTTATTTTATAATCACACTGGGACTTCAGTGATAGGTTTTGTAAATCTCATACACAAATATATATATATATGAAACTGGACTCCATGCCTCAAATCGGACTTCCTCTATAAGAAATTCCAGCACTTCTAAATTCTAGCCTTTTCTATTGGAGAGTCTATAGTTTGATTGGGGTTAGGCCACCACCAATCCCACAAATTCAAACCTAGGAATTTTTTTCCCTTGTCTCAGACATCTAACCATGTATTTTGAGTCTGTGCCAAGACCCCCTCCTCCCTTCTTGATTTTTTTGTTGTCAGTGGTGTTTCACTACCCCAGGTCAGTTTTTTCAGCTAGAGAGAAACATAACACCGCACAGACACTTCCTTTGGTACAAGGAGTGTGGACTCAAACCTAGGTCATGCCCATGGCAGAAGTGCACCATTCAAGTGAGCTGTGTTGCTGACCCTGCCAAATCCTCTTCAATATCCTCTGTCCTCTCTTCCCACCTCTTTTCAGTTTATATCCTTTTTCTTTCTTCTTACTATAGAGAAAATGCTGTTCCACAAGACTGTACTTGAACTTGCTTGGGATCCTGTTTCACATTTCCCCCCAGATATGTGTCAGTGCACATCACCCTCCATCCAAGTGCTTGTCTCTCTCCTCTGTGGCCCCTTGTGCCCCTTACCACTTTAAGCTCTCTCTCCCTACTCCCTTTAGGAACTCATGTTGGCAGGTTTATTAATGTCACTCTCACTTGTTTACTAAATCCTGTGAGTTAGTCCACCTTGCATTTGTCATTTTTCTGTTTTATTTCACTTATCATGATTTTATTCCATTCCACCCTCACCCCCATTCCCATCCCCAGCTATAGCAAAAGACAAAAACTTACCTTTTCATAGTTGTATTGTATTCCACTGTGTGAGTCAACCACAACTCCCTTAACTACCTTCTGCTGTTGAGGACTTTGGTTGTTGCCATGTCTTGACTATAGCACATAGAAGGTGAAGAACATAGGTATACACATATCTCTTTGGGTGTTTTTGTTTTCTCTGGGTAGATAACCTGCAAGTGAATTATTTGGTCACATGGCAGATCAACTTTAAGTATATATATTTTTTATTCCTTATTGGATAGAGACAGAGAATTTGAGAGTGGAGGGGGAAATGGAGAGAAATAGACACCTGCAGCTCTACTTCACCACTCGTGAAACTTTCCCTGTGGAGCAGATGTTTGAGTCCAGGTTCTTCTGCACCATAGTATGTGTGCTTAACCAGGTGCACCACTGCCTGGCCTCCGATCTACTTTTTTTTTTTTAAGTGACAGTGAGTAGTTTTTGCACATTCTTGCTGACCATCTCTATATTTGCCTTGGTGAAGTGTCTGTTCAGTTTTTCTCCCATTGTAGTTGCTGTGTTTTTGAGTTTTTAATATCTTTTTATGATTAGCCCTCTGGTATACAGCATACAAATGTTCTCTCCCATTTTTTTTTTAATTTTTTATTTAAGAAAGGATTAGTGAACAAAAGCATAAGGTAGGAGGGGTACAACTCCACACAATTCCCACCACCCAATCCCCATAACCCACCCCCTCCCATGGTAGCTTTCCCATTCTCTATCCCTCTGGGAGCATGGACCCAGGGTCACTGAGGGTTGCAGAAGGTAGAAGGTCTGGCTTCTGTAATTGCTTCCCTGCTGAATATGGGCGTTGACTGGTCAGTCCATACCCCCAGTCTGCCTCTCTCTTTCCCTAGTAGGGTGTGTCTCTGGGGAAGCTGAGCTCCAGGACACATTGGTGGGGTCTTCAATCCAGGGAAGCCTAGCCAGCATCCTGTTCTCTCCCATTTTAATGATTGCTTCTTTCATTGTGCAGAAGCCTTTCAATTCCATGATGTCCTTCTTGTTTACATATACTTGGGTTTCCCTTGCCTTTGGACTCAAGTTCTTGAAGACATCTGTGTAACTTAGACCATGGAGCATTCTGTTTGTTTTCTCCTTTGTAGCTTAGGGTCTCCAGTCTAATTCCTAGGTCTTTAACCCATTTTAGTTGATTTTTTTCACGTGAGTAAACAGAATGATCCTGTCTCAAATTCTTCTGTATGTAGCTGTCCAGTTTTCCTAATACCGTTCCTTGAAAAGATGCTGCTTTGGGGCTGGTGGTAGCACACCTGGCAAGGGTATACAGTATTACCATATGCAAGGATCTGGGCTCAAGTACCTGCTCCCAGTATCCAGCAATAAGCAATAAGCCTGGTGCCAGAAAAACTAAATCATAAAAACAGTCTTTTACTCTATTTCTGTGTTCCTGACTTAGCAAACTTTAATTGTCCATATGTGTAAGGTTTTACTTCTGGGAAGTCTTTTATCTTCTTAACTTGCATGTTTCTGTGGATGTTACCTTAAGGACATCCAAACCTTGTCTGGCATATTCTCTTGTCTGACTGGAGTAAACTTTCTTTTTTCTTCACAAAGGTCATCCTCATTGGAGAGAGGTAGTAAGTCCAACCCTAAGACTTTAGAGAGACAATTCTGTTCTGTATTTCCTGATGAAAGGGAGTGCCTTTATTATTTTCTGGTTAGATTAAATTGGAAAAAAATATTCAAGGCAATACACAAGTTTCTAAAGTTCTTTTATTACATAAATATGTATGAAGTCATTCTATTTGTAGGGAATATTGAGGTTATAATCTGTTTCTTCAAGAGTCTTTCCTTTAGTTGGGGAATGACTACCTAGGTAAGATACAACAACCAAGATACTTGTGAACTTTCTGGAATGTTTGTAAAAAAATCTGAGCACCATAACTGATTTTTTAAAAACATGCCAATTTTAACAAATCACATGTTTGAAGAGCTATATCTCTGCCTGAAGATACACTTTGATGGTCATAATCTTTGTCTTTCTGCTTTAATGACATGGAGAGGGAGTGAGTGCCAGAGTGTCAGAATCTTCCTTGCTGATTAGGCTGCTGTAGACATAACAAAAGCCATACTTTAAATTAGCTCCAAGAGTCTAATCAGAGTGAACAGACTACTTGAGTCTGTGATAGAGACATATTGGCAGCTGATGAAGGCTGTCTAGAAGGATTTTGGTGAGAACCCAAAGTATATTAATGTTGAAAGCAGTTTGATTCTAGTGTAAGGATTAAGGGTGATTTAGAAAAAAATGTTTACATCAAAATTCATTTAAACTTTCTTTTAAAAGTCTTGCATTAGCTTTCAGAATCATACACTAAGAACTTTTCCTATCTTGTTCGTGAGTGACTAAAAAGTAGTCACACCCAGGCATTTCGATCACTCAGACCACCTCATCATGATGCCCACTACCATCTGGGGCAAAATGCTGTGTCTGCAGATTCATGTCTTTTTACTGAGGGAGTCAGTTGCATCTTGATTATGCAGCCTTGAGCACATTCTAAATCAAAGGAAAATTTACATGACTTGCCATTAAAAGGCACTGGACTTACATAATGACTTCTCCCAGATTTATCTAATTGTTTTACATATTGGAATCAAAACAGAAAACTGTTAAGTTGGGTCTGTAGGAAATGAAAGTGGAGTTGGAGATAGTCATGGAAAATGTAACTGGGAGGTGCTTTCAGAATTAACACCTATAAAGGAATGAAAGCAGAACAACGGGCAGTGGGAGGAGTGCCCTTGTGGAGCAGGAGCAACAAAACTCCACATGGTAAAGGGAGCTGTGAAACTGGGATACTTGAGAGCTGGGCTTTTATCCCTAGTGGTTTAAATATGGTTGCAGGGCTGGGAAAAAGAGCTCACTGGGACAGTGTGCTGCTTTGCCATGTACAGGATCGAAGCATGAACCTCACCCACACAGCACTGAAGGAAGCTCTGGTGGCTGTGATCTTGGTCGGTCTCTCTCTCTCTTTTTCTCTCTCTCTGCCTGTCTTTGTCTTTATCTTAGTGTTTTGCAGAAAAGTGAGAAATTTTATACATACCAACAACTGTATTTACTGTTGACTGTAAGCCATTAAAAAACAGATGATGCTGGGTTTGTGTGTGTGTGTGAGAGACAGAAGGGGGGGAAGTGTGTGTGTGTGTGTGTGTGTGTGTGTGTGTGTGTGTGTGTGCCTGTTTGTGTGTATTTGTGTGTGTTGCATTTAGGCTGTCCACAGAAAGGAGATAAACTTGAGTGAGGCTGCTGACTTCTGCTGAGGAAGTGAAGTACTCAAGGGGAAAAAGTGTCTCAGCATTCATTACAACTCACCCCTTGAATTTCTCAGACCTACATATTGACTCAAGGGACAACTCACTCTTCCAAGATTCTTGCCTCTTTTGGGAGGGTGGGAGAAGGGTCTGTTTGATCAAGTTTAGTGGGACATATCACAGCCTGCAATTGATCTCGGGCCTGTGACTGATACTCACTGTCTCTTTCCTCTACTGACTGCTGCTACCCCTTCCTCACACTTTTGGTTTCCTCCCATCTGTTGCAGTCCAGATCATCTGTCATGATGGAATGACCCAGACTTCATGTATCTCCTCCATTGACTTAGTTTCATTTGGGATTGATGAATCTGATCCCTTTTTGCCTTATGTCCCATGGTGTCCATTCAAATCTTCTGCCAGTAGTTCTGTAGCCATCTGGATATTTCTTTTTTGATTTTTTTTTCTGTTCTACATGATTGTGTATAATTCCACAGCAATTTTTAACATACAACCTTTTACAATTATTCATTTATTTAATTATTTATTATTGGACAGAGATAGAGAAATTGAGAGGACAAAGGGAGAGAGGGAGAGATAGCAAGACACCTTGTTGTAAAGCTTATTAGCACAAAGTCTCTTAAATCTATAAATCTTCCAGGGAGAACAAAAGCAACCGGTGGCATAACTATATGCAAATGATGTCAAAGGGCATAAAGTATGGTGATGGTGTGTATGATGCAGCAAATCCTAACAAAGGGATTCTTCAAAGTTAACCCAATTGCCAAACAGTGTGATTATTGAAATAACTATCTGTTGTCTTCTTAGACCCTAAGACAATAGGAATCTCCCGCTTCCTCTATAGAGCCTATGTTTCTCCCAAACCTGGAACCTCTGGGGTGGGGCTCACTTCCCTGCATTCTTCTCTCAAGTCAGGCCAAATGATATTGCATCCACTGATTCCAACCTAATCAATGCAATGAGTACCATCTCAGCATGCTTCACCTCAGACTGTGTACAGAGACATCAGGCATGGAATGCCAACCCTTCACCCTCATGACTCGGGTGAGACCTTTCCTTTCATGGTATTCTCTAATTCCATTACAAGAGGTTCACTTCCTAGCAGGGTCCCAAGGCCTAGATAGAGGCCAGGTTCCATTAGATTGGGCATATGTTCGCATGTGTCCATAAAGTAGGGCAAAATATATACCTGAAAGCAAAAGTACACAATAGTCTGTATCGAGTCAGTATCAAGTTCATAATGAAATAGTGTCCACTTAGACTTAGATACCTTCCTCACCTACTTCCTAATACAATTCTCTCACTCACTCCAAAGCTAACCTTATCAAAGCAAGGACTGCAAAAGTTGAATAAGGACAAGAGACTGGCATGCTTTAACGATGACTGTTAGTCACTATCAGGCCATTCCACCAGCTGGGGCCCTAATCGGAGAATCCTGAGATTCCCAAGCAGACTTGATGGGCCTAGACCTCAAATAAATCCCTCTCTCCATTGTTACTGGTCATTTTTATTAGGAACAACAAAATAGACCCTTTTGTGGGCCCCCATAGGATATTGCCCTCAACTTGGATCAACAATAGTAGAGAATGTTCCATCCTCTAAAGGGAGGATGGACAACATACTCTATGCTACACCTGAGAAAGATGGGTTGATACTGGGGCAGCATGGAATGTTTCTACTCATGACCACAGAATGTGAGCTCAGATCTAGAGGGATGTAGAGGTCACACAGGATCCTAAGCTAATTATGGGCCCCAGATCACATCAAATCGATGGGGTTTACAGTCAACAATATTTATACCCCTTCCCCATATTGGGGAGCTACCCTCTTCCCTGATCCAGCTTTCTGGTCCCTTTCCCAGCCATGACATCATCTCCCCAGACAATAACTTGGATCCACATGCATATCAGATTTCAGGCTCAGGCAAACAAACAAACAAACAAAAAAATCTAGTATAGCCACAGGCCCTTTGGAATATAACTAAAATATGCCTACTAGCTATCTACAAAATGGAGGACCCCCCCAACACTTCATCTGCACTATTCCAGCCTTTAGGTCCATGATTGTTCAACAATTTGTTTGGTTTTGTATGTTAACTCTCTTTTCAGCCATCAGATTCCAGATGCTAGCAGGATGCAACCAGACTTCCCTGGACAGACAATCCCACCAATGTGCCTTGGAGCTCCACTTCCCCAGAAACCTTCCCCACTAGGGAAAGAGAGAGACAGGATGGGAGTATGGATCGACCTGTCAACACCCATGTTCAGAGGGGAAGCAATTATAGAAGCCAGACCTTCCACCTTCTGCATCCCACAATGATCTTGGGTCCCTACTCCCAGAGGGTTTAAGAATAGGAAAGCTATCAGGGGAGGGGATGGTATACGGAGGTCTGGTGGTGGGAATTGTGTGAAGTTGTACCTCTCTTATCCTATGGTTTTGTCAATGTTTCCTTTTTGTAAATAAAAAATTAAATATATATATATACATCTCCACTAAAAACACCTACATCTCCTCTCTCCCAGATACATTTTTGAACCTGGACATTTGAGTAGTTCTTATTTTTTTTCTTTCAATTTTATTCTTCTGTGGCCCAGAATTGAAGAGTGTGCTCTCTTCTGTTGACTTGTTCTCACCTTAAGTATAAAGATGGAATAGAAATCTTTAACCAAAGATATCAATTCTCAGCTGTATTTCAGTTTTATCTTCTGAGTGACATGGTTATATATACATAGACTGCCACTCATCAAAGCTAAATCTGGCACAAATTGAACTTCTCACCTTTTAAATTGTCACCTTGTCATTTCCCCACCATCATTAATGCTGCCATCAGCCTCCAGACTTGGAAAGTGGAATATATCTTTTTTGTCTTGCCCTACTAGTAGGTTTGAAGTATACCTGTGTACATTTTCTTTACCCTTAATATCTATGTAGAGTTTACACAAATAATTTACTTGCTATGCTATCTCCCTGGCCATTGTGGTTTTTTTTTTTTTTTTTTTTTTTTTTAAATGAGTATGGATGATCCCACTCATCAACAGAAGCTGACTAAGAAGATCTGAAAGGGAAACTAAAAGCAGGACCTGATCAAATTGTAAGTAGGGCACCAAAGTAAAAACCCAGTGGTGAGGGGTAGGCATGTAGCTTCCTGGGCCAGTGGGGGGTGGGAGTGGGCGGGAGGGATGGGTCACAGTCCTTTGGTGGTGGGAATGGTGTTTATGTACACTCCTAGCAAAATGTAGACATATAAATCAGTAGTTAATTAATATGAGAGGGGGAAATCAATTGTATGTCTCAAAGTTTCTCAAAAGACAAACTGAATCTTTTTAATATATAGGCTATGTATTTGATATGCGGACTCTCTCAAAAGCCTAGACCAAGTAGATTAGAAGCTTCCAATAGCACAGCTATATACAAGATACTGGGTACTGTCCAGGAAACCATAACAAAGGGACTTTTCAAAGTTAACCCAATTAACAAATAATGTGATGATAATATTAACTATCGATTGTCTTTTTGAACCCTAAGACAGCAGGAACCTCACATCTTCACTATAGAGCCCCTACTTCCCCCAGTCCTGGAACCCTTGGATAGGGCCCACTTTCCCGTATGCATCTCCCAATCCAAACCAAATAACATTGCATCTGCCGATCACAAACTAACCAAAGCAACGATTGCTACCTCAACATGCTTCACCCCAGAATGTATCCAGAGACTTCACGTGTGGAATGACAACCCTTCAGCTTCATTACTCGGGTGAGACCTTTCCTTTAATAGTACACTCTAATTTCATCTCAGGTAGTTCACTTTCCAACAAAGTCCCATAACCTAGATATACACCAGTTTCTGTGAGAGAGAGCTTATGTGCACACGTATCCATAAACTACTGCAAAATATATACCTGAAAGCAGGACTACACTAGAGTTTGCAGTGAGTACCTCCCTAACACTTCCTCTCCACTATTCCAAGCTTGGGATCCATGATTGCTCAACAAATTGTTTGGCTTCATATGTTAACTCTCTTTTCAATCACCAGGTTCCAGATGCCACCAGGATGCTGGCTAGGCTTCCCTGGATTGAAGACCCCACCAATGTGTCCTGGAGCTCAGCTTCCCCAGAGTCACACCCTACTAGGGAAAGAGAGAGGCAGACTGGGGGTATGGACCGACCAGTCAACGCCCATGTTCAGCGGGGAAGCAATTACAGAAGCCAGACCTTCTACCTTCTGCATCCCTCAACGACCCTGAGTCCATGCTCCCAGAGGGATAGAGAATGGGAAAGCTATCAGGGGAGGGGGTGGGTTATGGGGATTGGGTGTTGGGAATTGTGTGGAGTTGTACCCCTCCTACCTTATGCTTTTGTTCACTAATCCTTTTTTAAATAAAAAATTAAAAAAAAAAAAAAAGAAATTGGCTTATGTGATTATGAAAGCTGTATAGTCCTCATATCTGCAGAAAGAATTGGAAAGCTAAGGACTCATGATCTTGCTCCAGCCCAAGCCTGAAGGGACATTCTTGTTTTAACACTAGCAGTCATAAAATGCTAGTGAGTTTCTTATTCTGAATCTAAAAGGAAGGGAAAAGTGAAGGTCTCAGTTTGAAGGCAGTCACATAGGATGAATTCTTGCTTCCATAGAGTAAGATCAGGGCTTTTGCTTGTGTTTTGTTCTCTTCAGACCTCTAGCTTTTTTGGATGAAGCCCACCCCACCCACATATGAACAATCTGCTTTACTCTTCAGAATTACATGTTAAATTTTATCTGTAAAAATCTCTCTGCAATTGGGAAAACACTTCAACTGATGGAGAATCACATTTTTTGTTCTGAAGTTCCACATTTAAGCCCTGCCACTGCTTATGTATGAATGGTGCTTTGACTCGTTTTCTTCTTCTCTCTGCCTCGTGAAAACTTCTCATAAGTCCTAAATTAATTTTTTTAAAGTACCTTCATTTAGAGAGGTCAGAAACAGAAGGATGAATATAGGATGATCTCACTCATAGACAGCAGTTGAAAAACAAGATCAGAAGGGAAAACACTAAGCAGAACTTGGACTGGAGTTGGTGAATTATACCAAAGTAAAAGACTGTGGGGTGTTTGTGTGGGGCAGGGGAGGGTTCAGGTCCTGGTACATGATGGCAGAGGAGGCCCCACTAGGGGGTTGAATTGCTATGTGGAAAACTGGGAAATGTTACACATGTACAAACTATTGTATTTTACTGTGGACTGTAAACCATTAATCCCCCAATAAGGAAGTTAAAAAGATTTAACTCTAGTGGTGTGAACAGTTGGGAATTATACCCTAGTTACCTCATAATTTTGTAAATCAATATTAAATCACTAATATAGTAAGGAAAATGTTAAAAAATGATTTTAAAAAGTACCTTCACAGAAACTTCCAGAACTATTTGAACAAATAACTTGTCACTCTGTGACCACACACAACCTAGACATGATTTTGTAAAAATTTCTTTATTTATAAAAAGGAAGCACTGACAAAAACCATAGGATAAGAGGGGTACAATTTCACACCCCCCACCAGAACTCTGTATCCAATCCCCTCCCCTGATAGCTTTCCTATGCTTTATCTCTCTGGGAGTATGGACCCAGGGTCATTATGGGGTACAGAAGGTGGAAGGTCTGGCTTCTGTAATTGCATTATTAGTCAACAATTTGTTTGGCTTTATGTTATCTCTCCTTTTAGCCATCAGGTTCCAGATGCTGACAAGATTTTTTAAAATTATTTTTATTAGATAGAAACTTTCAGAAATCTAAAGGGAGGGGGTGTGATATAGAGGGAGAGAGAAAGAAAGACATCTGTAGCACTGCTTCACCACTTGCAAAACTTTCCCCTGTAGATGGCGACCAGGGCTTGAACCCAGGCATTGTAACATGTAGCTCAACCAAGTGCACTGCCACCCAACCCCCAAGACATGATTTTAACCATTGTACATATACAACTCAATCCAAAGCTGCTTCAAAACTTGAGGGCTTTCAAAACCCAAATACTTCGTTAGTTTTAATGTTGATTTTGTGTCTGTGCTTCTATCTCTTTTTGGTTTGATAACTGTAGACTTGATTTTAGAGGAAGCCAATAGTGCATATTAAATTTTCATCTTATAAAGAGCTTCTGATTCACACTTTCTATATGTTGTCATCAATACCTTCTTTTCCTGCTTTTTAAGAAAATCACTTCTCTTTTCTAAAAATAATTTCTACTGTGTCTTTTCCCCACATCTATATTGTCCATTGCACTGAATCCATTAAAGAATTATACTTTGTATGTAAGCAAGCAACTGTTACTACACAACCAATAAGAATAATAATCATCAAGGTATACCATAATGTTTGATTGATCAGGTGAATAAATGAATAATGAATAAGTAAAATGATCAATGAGAACAAATCTTTAGGAACTATGAAACACTATTCAACACTATGCAAATGAGAAAGAAACGCATTTTGTGAATAGTGGTAGAAGAATCTTTTACATGAACTGTGAAGCATTATAAAATACTTTCTAGTTTTAAAAACATTATTTAGTTTTATTGTTTAAAACTAAACAATGGAAATAGCTGGGTTTTGTGACCACTTGTTATGTCTTATTATCATTCCAAGTAATTCTCATTTACTTCATTTCAATTTGTCTTTCTATTCATCTAAACATGCTTTGTGCCTTCAACTTGTGTTGACATGCAGGATACTAGGAAAGACTCGGGAAATTATTCTCTGACTTGAGACCCTAAATGAATCAGAGTCATTATCTTAATTGAATAGCTATTATTTTATTTTTTTGTTTTTTCTCTTGCTACATATGTTCTACTTCTACTTATTTTCCCCTTTTAGTTGGGAATAGTGGGAGTTTGGGGAGCAGTATTTTCTCTCTGAGAATTAGTCGAGTATACTAGACTTCCAAGAACTCTTAGATTAAAATGACCAAACTATGTAAATTTAACACTATTTTTATACTCTGACTTGTTATTTTTTCTTATGTGGAAGTAATATTTGATGACAGTTATTTTAGAAAAAATTCCTCACAAAATTAAAATGACATAAGCTATAAAAGTTAAAAAGTAATGTTTTTGGTTTGCTTAGCCTGGTAAGTTTATACATAAGATTTCAGTGAATTTAATAGTGTGGATTTTGATGTTTCTGTTTGAAACACGTGAGTGCTGACAGAAGAGTATTAATAGAAGAGATTTTTTTCATCCATCCAACATTTATCAAAAATGTATTGATCTTTTCCTATCTCCTGAATGTTAGAGGTAAGATAAAGACTAGGCATATAATCAAACAACAACTAACATTCTAAAAGTCATAAAAAATGTAACTATAAACTTTAAATCAGATTAATAAGAAACAAATCACTCAGGCTTAAGTGTGGAAATGTTTGAACTGTACATGATTGTGTTGCTTATTATCATTCTATAAGAAATAGACTTAAAGTTTGTATTATATCTAAAAGTAATGCTACTTCAAACACTATACTAGAGTAACCTTCAGTTTTCAATAGCCCTTGAGTCTTGGAAACCATGTAGAAAAAATTCAAAACTTAAAACCTATGTTAAATCCTTGAAAAGCAATTTCCACCCTAATGCTAATGTGTGTTTGTGTGTGTGTGTGTGTGTATAGCCAAGACTATGCTTACACATATATGTTTAATATCATATATAACAACTTTTGAAAATGGACTTCTTGGTTCCACTACTATTATTAGTTTCTGATCAGTATGCCTGAAAACATCAACAGTAATTTGTTCCAACAAGAAGGCATTTATTTCTGTTTAATTTTTAGCATTTTATTGGGGCTTGATGGTTATAGTATAGTTGTTGACACATAAATACCAATTCTCCTATCCCCTAAGATAGGTGTCTGCATGACACACTCACCCCCACCTTAGATCCTTTTCTATTATCTTCTCCCCACCCCCTACCTTTCTTAACCACTCATTTGTTGTTGGTCACCTGGGTTGCTTCCAAGTTTGTGTTGTTATAAATGGTGTTGGAAAAACTGGGTTGAAACATGAAGAATACAGCTGAACCACTTCATCTTACCACACACAAAAATAAACTCCATGTGGAATTTAAATTTATAAATTATAAATTTCTTAGGATGCATGTGTTTGTTTCCTTAGGATGTATCCCCAGGAGTGCAATTGCAGAATCATAGGGCAGGTCCATTTCTAGCCTCTGAGACTTCTTCAGACTGCTCTCCACAGGGGCTGAACAGTTATATTCCCACCAGCAGTGTAAAAAGCTTCCTTTATCCCTACAACCTCTCCAACATTTGTTGTTACTACCCATTCTGACCATGACATTTTTTTTTTATAGAGACAGAAATTGAGAGAAGGGAAGACAGGGAAAGAGATAGACACCTGTAGCCCTGCTACACCACTTGTGAAGTTTTCCCCTTGCAGATGGGGACTGGGGGCTTGAACTTGGGTCCTTGTGCACTGTAATGTGTGCGCTTAACCGCTTAACCAGGTGCACCACCACCCTGCCCTCTGATGTATGATATTCTCACAGGAATGAAGTGGTAGCTCAAAGCTGTCTTTATTTACATTTGTCTGGTAATCATAGTGACATTGAGCATTTTTTTCATGTCTTCTCTGTGAATTCTCACCCAACTTAAAAAAAAATTATCTTTATTTGATAGATATTAAGAGGGGAGGAGGAATAAGAGAGAGAGACAGACACTTGCAGACCTGCTTCACCACATGTAAAAACTTTCCCCTGCAATTGAGAACTGGGGGCTTGAACCTGGGTCCATTTGCACTATAATGTATGCACTCACCCAGGTGTACAACCCTACTTTTGTATGCAGGCTTTTTTGTTTGTTTTGCCAAGCTCCTAACACATTTTGGTTATTAAACTTTTCTCTGATGTATGGCATGAAAGATCTCCCATACCATAAGGAATCTCTTGCTATTTGGGTGGTAGTTTCTTTTGCTATGCAGAAGCTTTTCAGTTTGATGTAGTCCCATTGGTTTATTTTTGTTTTCTTTTTTTTTTTTTTAATTTTTTATTTAAGAAAGGATTAGTGAACAAAAGCATAAGGTAGGAGGATTTTTGTTTTCTTTATGAATGAATTTGAGTAACTGAAGATGGCTTTAAAACTTAGATTGAAAAGAGTTCTGTTATTTTTTTTTTCTCTATTTGATGTTTTCTGATTTAACCTACAAATCCTCAATCCATTTGGAGCTTACTTTTGAGTGTGGTAAGATGAAGCGGTCCAGTTGCATTTTTCTTCGTGTATCAACACCATTTGCTGAAGAAACTCTCCTTTCTCCATTTAATATTTTGGGCAACCCTTGTGAAAAGTTAGTTGTCCATGGGCTCTGGGGGGCTTATTTGTGGGCTCTCAGCTCTATTCCACTGGTCACTGTCTATTTCAGCTCCAGTACCAGACAGTTTTGATTATAGTAGCCTTATCTGTGAGTGTGATGCCTCCAGTCTTGCTCTTTTTTCGCAAGATTGGATTGGCGACTCTAGGTATTTTCTGGCTCCAGATAAACTCGTGGTTTTTGTTCTTTTCTCTTGAAGCAATGTAGTGGGATCTTGATGAGGATTGCATTGAATCTGCATATGGCTCTGAGTAGACTATTCATTTTGATAATGTTAATGGCAATCAAGCCTGTCCTGAAGTGTTTTATAGTGGAGTTATATACAATATAATATATAATAATTTGTTAGTAGTTTGTCCATGTGGAAGTAAAACAAGTCTCCAAAATGACAAGTTTGTCCTCACAGAGTTTAAATTGTTTTAAGGCTATGTGGTCTGGCTGAACTTACCTCAATGGAACACTAAAAACATCTTTTTAAAGCTTTTGTCTGCTATGAGAAGACAGTATTATGGGGGTTGGGCAGTAGCACAGCAGGTTAAGCGCACATGACACTAAGTGCAAGGACTGGTAAGGATCCAGGTTCAAGCCCCCAGCTTCCTACCTGCAGGGGGGTTGCTTCACAGGTAGTGGAGCGGGTCTGCAGGTGTCTGTCTCTCTCTCCCCCTTTCTGTCTTTCCCTCCTCTATTTCTCTCTGTCCTATCCAACAACAACGTATATAACAGCAATGATGATGACTATAACAATGATAAAACAAGGGCAACAAGGGAGAAAAACGAAGTCTTGAGGAGCAGTGGATTCACAGTGCAGGCACTGAGCCCCAGAAAATAACCTTGGAGGCAAATTAAAAAAAAAAAGAAAAAGAAACCTACAATATTATGCTAAATATAGTAAAATCAGCTTTGTGCCATAGACCTAAAGACATTCTCTAAAGGAATGTGGCAAGAAAAGGACATCTCTGCTTTAGTCACGCCTGCTGTTTCCCTCATAGAATTTCACTGAGTGGTTGGACATCTGTGTTCCACATCCTGGTTGGCTTTAATATGATTTTCTATTAAAAGAGGGGAAAGAGGACAAAAAAAGCAAAGTGTGCTCCACAGTGGAAAATTTGGTCCTCAGCCACTGGAATAAAATTACATTAAGAGCAGGGGAGTTCGTTACTTTCTTCCTCCCAAGAACAGTGTTTGATGCTCAGACTAGACCCTCCGGTGATGAAGCTCCTACCTTGGGTTATAAATCAGGCCAACATTGAGAAATGAGTGAGGTGTGAGCATAGCGGGGCACTTTGAGGGGTTAACGTAGGAATGAAAGTTGGATTATGCCTTGTCTGTCCTGTGTTTGTTGGACAGAGATAGTGTGACCTGCCCCCCAGGGTAACCCATACAAAGGAATTTTAATTTTATCATAATTACTCATCATAAATACTGTGACATTTTGATATCTACAAAAAATGTTTATTTCTTGTCTAGTTTCGGCTTCTTCCCCTCTTTATGTTGATTTTTACATCTCTTCCTATTTATCTCCTTTGTGCATCGCTCATATTTCACTGTGAACTCAATTTTGCGGGTGAAAGGCCACAGCTAGCAGTTTGCATGCCTTATCTCTGCCCTAGAGAGAGGTAGCTCACAAGGGAGCCAGCTGCACCTACTATCCATAAAACAGAAACACCACTTTGATCTCTCCCTTAATGTGTGGTGTTTAGATTACTTTGTGAGCAGAAGGGGTGAAAGGTGGCAGGATACTATTTTAACTAACTACTGGGGGCAGTATTTATTCATGGCACAGATTTTTTAATGGGAAAGATGGAACATGAAAGAAAGCCTGTCAAATGTACTGCTCAAAGAGTCTGACAACAATATTTTTGAAGATGAAAGATGAGGAGTCTCCAACTACTTGGTGTAACATAAATTATATGGAAAAAAAGTAAAATGTGTAAAATAAATAAGTAAAAGCCAGATAGGAAACTTTGTATTTTGTTACAATTGCCTGAAACCCAGTCACAAAACCAGAGAGATATTTCAGAGTTAGGTTTGTCAGATAGAAGGACAGGATGAGCATCCAGAAATTCTCTGTACCCCATAAAAATCCTGGGTCTATAACTCTCAGAGGGATAAAGAATAGGAAAGCTTCCAATGGAGGGGATAGAATATGGAACTCTGGTGATGGGAATTGTGTAAAATTGTACCCCTCCTATCCTATGGTCTTGTCGATCATTATTTTATTTTTTTATTTATTTAATTTTATTTTTTTGCCTCCAGGGTTATTGCCAGGACTCGGTGCCTGCACCACAAATCCACTGCTCCTGGAGACCATTTTTTCCCCTTTTGTTGCCCTTTTTTAAAAATATTTATTTATTCCCTTTTGTTGTCCTTGTTTTATTGCTGTAGTCATTATTGTTTTTACTGATATCGGCATTGTTGGATAAGACAGAGAGAAATAGAAAAGGAGGGGAAGACAGGGAGAGACAGACACCTGCAGACCTGCTTCATCTCCTGTGAAGCGACTTCCCTGCAGGTGAGGAGTCAGGGGCTGGAGTCTGGATCCTTACACCAGTCCTTGCACTTTGTGCCATGTACAGCTAACCTGCTGCACTACCGCCCTACTCCCTGCCCTTGTTGTTTTATCATTGTTGTGGTTATTATTGTTTTGTTGCTGTTGTTGGATAAGACGGAAAGAAATGGAGAGAGGAGGGGAAGACAGAGGGGGAGAGAAAGATAGACACCTGCAGACCTGCTTCACCACCTGTGAAGCGACTCCCCTGAAGGTGGGGATCCTGGGGCTCCAACCGGGATCCTTACGCAAGTCCTTGTGCTTCACGCAACGTGTGCTTAACCTACTGGGCTACTGCCCGACTCCCTTGTTGATCATTATTAAATCAATCAAATCAAAAAAATACACTCTGGGAAAGATTCTCACTACATTTGTAGTTGATGTAACATTGTTTTGAGAACTGTGTTTTAGGAAGTGTCTGTTTCAATATTGTAACAAGGTGGAAACCTAGAAGGAAATAAACCAATATTCCATGTGATTGGAAAAATGGTTATTATAGGTTAGAAGTACTGTGAGTCTCGAACTTCCATTATGTTTGATTTAGAAATAGCTTGAAAATTCTGACTTTGATGAGGCACTTACTTGTCTTTCCATTATTGACTTATACCAGCTTTATCCTGAGACAGTTTTTCTCAATCCTGTTCTATTCCTGAATACACTGTGCATTCCTTTGAGTTAAAATGGTTCCACCATATGGTGTTACTCAGAGTGGAAGTATGACAGGTCTAGGAGCTACAGAAAAACTTTTGGGATGTATCTTTTTTTTTTTTTTTTTTGCCTCCAGGGTTATTGCTTGGGTTCGGTGTCTGCACTACAAATCCACTGCTCCTGGAAGCCATTTTTTCCCTTTTGTTGCCCTTGTTCTATCACCGTTGTTGTTGTTATTGTTGTTGTTGTCATTGCTGTCATTATTGTTGGATAGGAAAGAGAAATGGAGAGAGATGGGGAAGACGGGGAGAGAAAGATAGAAACCTGCAGACCTGCATCACCACTTGTGAAACAACCCCCCCTGCAGGTGGAGAACCGGGGGCTGAAACTGGGATCCCTACTCCTATCCTTGCGCTTGGCGCCATGTGCGCTTAACCCAATGTGCCACTGCCAGGCCCTCCTGGTGTATCATTTTTATTTAACACTTAGTATTAGTATTAGTAGAGCACTACTCAGCTCTAGGTTTTGATGATGATGGGAATGGAATGGAGTGTGCCTTGGGTGTTAATAATTTTAAATGGTACTTAGTTGCATGACGGAGAGAAACCTGAGTACCACTGAACTCTGGCATAAGGAAATGCCAGGTAGGGTGCTGAACCTGTAGCCTCTTAGGCCACACATGAAAGTCTGGTACACTACCACCAGGATACCTCCTTGGTTCATAAATTTATACCTTGGTTTATAAGTTGTATGTTTTATAGAAACCTTTTAAATTTATTTTTTAATATTTATTTATTAATGAGAAATATAGGAGGAGAGAGAAAGAACCAGACACATCACTATGGTACATGTGCTGCCAGGGATTGAACACAGGACCTCATACTTGAGGATCCAATGCTTTACCCACTGCACCACCTCCCAGACCACATTAAAAAAATAAAACCTCTTAAGATAGTTTGACATGCCCACAATTTCCCAACTCATACCTAGAAAGGACTCATAAATACTACATTATTTAACCCCTTGTAATCTGTCTGTTATCCATTTCTTTAGTTGCTCTGGCAATATGAATCTCACTTATATGTCCTGACACTTTATTTTTTCATCTTTTAATATATTGTTCTCTTTATGATATTAAAAACCACCTACCATCATTTATCTTTCCCCAGTACATTTCTCTTGATTCATTTTTTACTGTGTGTGTGTGTGTGTGTGTGTGTGTGTGTGTGTATGTGTGTGTGTAAAACTAGAGCCATGCATGATTTCTCTACCCCAGGTCATTTAAAACATTTTTTATTTTAAAATTTATTTGCCAACTTTTTTTGTAGCTAAGGTTTCACCTCCCCAAAATGATTTTTTTTCAAGTGGAAAAAGAGAGAGACAAAAAGAGGGAGAGAAGGAAAGATACCACAACACCAACACTTCCTTCAGTGTGGAAGGTACTAGGGTTGAACCTAAGTTATGTGCATGACAGAGTAGGTATACTATCCTGATATTTTGCTGGTTCTTAACTATTTTAAAAAGATTTATTTATGAAAGAGAAAGAGAGGGAGAGAGAAGAACCAGAGCATCACTATCATATGTGATACTGGGGACTGAACTCAGAACCTCAGACTTCCAAGTCTGGTGCTCCAGCTACTGCTGAACTCTTTCCCCCACTCAGATAGAAGGGGAGAAAGAAGCACTACAGCATCAACATTCCTTCTGTTGCCACAGCACCTTGCAGCTGGAGCTAGGGCTTGCACAGGCATGGCAGTACAGATAGCCTACTCATTAAGTTCTCTGTACAGAAATTGATTCTTGAATAAAATATTTCCTTATAGGCCCCCCAAAGACTGAGTTGCTCTTGCTCTAGACATTTCTTTTTTTTTCTTTTTTCTTTTTTTAGTATACAAAATTTTATTGAGTATAATTGTGATGAGCCTGTACATTAGAAAAATATATTTATTTATTTATAAAATGGAAACACTGACAAGACCATAGGGTAAGAGGAGTACAATTCCTACCACCAGGGCTCCATATCCCAACCCCTCCCCTGATAGCTTTCCTATTCTTTAACACCATGGGAGTATGAACTCAGGATCACCATGGGATGCAGAAGGTGGAAGGTCTGGCTTCTGTAATTGCTTCCCTGCTGAACATGGGCATGCACTCAAACAGGTTAACTACCGCCCGGCCCCAGTTTATAAGATTGTAAGATCACCGGGGAATTGTTTCACATCAAACCCACCATGAAAGTTCTGTGCTTCCCCAGCCACCATAATTCTCAAAAAGTTAGTGTCTTGAATCGGAATGAGTAGTTCCCTAACTTTGAACTTCACCAAGATTATTTTGAATGTTCTAGGTGCCTAACTCTTGATAGAAACTTTAGCATTACCTTGATAATTCATGCTCCTTTTACCCAAATTGTCTTATTCAGCTGGAAAAATAATGAATCAGTAGATCTTAATACAGATTAAAAAACCTTTAACAAGGGAGTTGGGTGGTAGCGCAGTGGGTTAAGCACACATGGTGCAGAACACAAGGACCGGCATAAGGATCCCAGTTCGAGCCCCCGGCTCCCCACCTGCAGTGGAGTCACTTCACAGGTGGTGAAGCAGGTCTGCAGGTGTCTGTCTTTCTCTCCCCCTCTCTGTATTCCCCTCCTCTCTCCATTTCTCTCTGTCCTATCCAACAACGACGACATCAACAACAATAAATACAACAACAAAACAATAAGGCAACAAAAGTGAATAAATAAATTAAATAAAACCTTTAACAAGTAATAGAACTATTTTAGTTTTCTGTTTCTTCCTGTGTCTGCTTTAATAGGTCGCTCTTTTTTTTCCCCAAGTGTTTTGTCAGTTTCATTGATTCCTTTAAAAAAAGTGCATGTTTCAAACATCTTATCACCCTTTTAATGTCTGAGATATAGTCATGTTCTCTGTTTTTTTATTTTATTAAAAAATAAAAAAAATTTATTTTTTAACCTTTTCTCAAATTTTTAGTCCATCTTTTGCATTTCATTAATCTTGTCTAAGTATTGACTTTTGACATTATTGGCTGTGTCTCTCATGTTTGTTTCTGCTTTTACCTTAATTATACCTCCCTCTTTTTTTTTTTTGAGCATACTCTTTTTTCACTTTTGAAGTAAAACCGTAAATTATTAATTATAAATTCTTCTTTCATAATATATGTATATCAAATTATAAAATTTCAGCTAAGCCAATTTTAGCTGCAACTCACACATCTGATGTTTTGTTGTGATTTATCTCAAAGTGTTTCCTGATTTCATACTTTATGGTCAGAATCAAGGCCTGTTAGTGAGGTCATGCTAAATGCCATGGCTGTATGTTTTGCAGTGTAGGTTTCCAAGTACTCAGTTTTAATGTAATACTCTGTGTCCCAAATGAGTTAAATCTGACTTTGCTAAAGTTGATTCTAAGGATAGCATATTGTGGTCTTTGGTAAGTGTGTTGTATTCAGTAGAGATGGATATGCACAAATGATTGAGCTTACACATTACTATGTGCAAGGACCCGGGTTCAAGTCCCCAGCCCCCACCCGCAGGGGGACAGCATCACAAACGTTGAAGCTGTGTTTCAAGTGTCTTTCTTTCTCTTTCCTTCCTTATATCCCTCTTTTTTGAAAACAGTTTTTTTAATATTTATTTATTTATTTATTCCCTTTTGTTGCCCTTATTGTTTTATTGTTGTAGTTCTTAATGTTGTTATTGATGTTGTCATTGTTGGGTAGGACAGAGAGAAATGGAGAGAAGAGGGGAAGACAGTGGGGGAGAGAAAGATAGACACCAGCAGATCTGCTTCACTGCCTGTGAAGTGACCCCCTGCAGGTGTGGAGCTTGGGTTTGAACCAGGATCCTTGCGATTTGCACCACGTGTGCTTAACCCGTTGCACTACTGCCCGACTCCCCCTTATCTCCCTCTTTCCTCTCAATTTCCCTCTGACTCTATCCAATAAATAAATAAAACATTTAACAAGTGGATATGCATCTTGCAGTTGTGGTGTGCATTGTTCAACTATGGCTTGCCAGATGAGGTTTTTGTTTTTTTTTCTATCAGTTCTTCAAATCTTCTGTATATTTTTTTACGTTTGGACACTATATTTTTTAAGGGTCATTATGATTTTTTTCTTTTAAATTAGTGATTTACAAAATTATGAGATAACAAGGATATAATTCCACCAGACCTTTCCCACCACCAGAGTTCTTTGTCCCCATTCCCTTCTTTGGAAACTGTAGTAGTTCTTCCAGTGTCAGAGATATGGGTTGACTATTATTTTTATTACGATTCCTGTCCCCCCCTTTTTTTAATGGTCTAGAAGTCACATCAACACCTATTGCTACTTCCAAATGTCTTTCCTTTATTCATCTTCTTTCTTTGGGTACTGATGGAAATGAAGTTCAGGGCCCTCTCTCTGGTCCTCTTCTCCTAACATTTCTTCCCTTCTGGTGGTATGGACCAAAATTCTTTTTGGGGTGCAGAAGGTAGAAGGTTTGGCTTCTATAATTTGTTCTTCAGTGGACATTGGTGTTGAAAGATGGATCCATACCCTCAGACTGTTTCTGTTTTTGCTAGTGGGGCAGAGCTCTGGACAGATGAGGTTCCTGGACACATTGGTGAGGTCTTCTGCCCAGGGAACTCAGGGTGGAATCATAGTTGAATCCGCAACTTGGTGGCTATGGCTTGATGAGTTTCTGAAGAAAGTCTTGTTTTTTTTTGTTTGTTTGTTTTTTTCAGGTGATTTTTCTTTTCTTTTTCTTTTTTTTTTTTTTTTTTCCTCCAGGGTTATTTCTGTGGCTTGGTGCCTGCACTACAAATCCACTGCTTCTGAGGCCATTTTTTCCCCCTCTTGTTGCCCTTGTTTTTTTTTTTTTTTTTTGATGATGATGTTGTTGTTGTTGGATAGGACAGAGAAATGGAGAGAGGAGGGGAAGATGGGGGAGAGAAAGATAGACACCTGCAGTCCTGCTTCATCACTTGTGAAGTGTTCCCCCCTTGCAGGTGGGGAGCTGGGGGCTCAAACCAGGATCTTACACTAGTCCTTGTGCTTTGTGCCATGTGTACTTAACCCACTGTGCTACTGCCCAGCCCCCTATTTTTTCTAGTTTGTCAGGAGTGTGATCTGAAAGGGCACTACTCTACAGCCTCCAAAGTCCTTCAGATTTTTTTTAAAAACTCTGTGCTATGTTCTGTAAGATCCTATTGTAGTAGGCATTGTTTTCTAGAGAAACTGTTTGTAGAGATAGATAGATAGATAGATAGATAGATAGATATTGGAAAATGATTTGACTTATCTTAAAAAAAGTGACTTATGACTGTGCAGACTGGCAGATCCAGTGGTTTAGGAGGGCTAGCAGGCTATACACTCACTGAAGTTTGATAATGGAATTCCTTCTTCAAAGTGGCACCTTAGTCTTTTTCTTTTTCTTCTTCTTCTTCTTCTTCTTCTTCTTCTTCTTCTTCTTCTTCTTCTTCTTCTTCTTCTTCTTCTTCTTCTTCTTCTTCTCCTTCCCCTTCTTCTTCTTCTTCTCCTCCTCCTCCTCCTCCTCCTCCTCCTCCTCCTCCTTCTTCTTCTTCTTCTTCTTCTTCTTCTTCATCTTCTACTATGGATGTTCATAGGCATCATGAAAGGTAATCTTAAAACAAACAAACAAAAAACCTAGGTTATAAGATAATGGGTAATGGCAGAACAGATAGTAGATAGTAACCTAATGACTGAACACATCTTTCAAACAATTTTAAAAAAGATATAATATTGGGAGCAGGTAATTGTTTCCAACGCAGTTGTTGACAACATGGGTACAGCTTCTCATTTTCCCAGGGTGGGTAGGTGTCTGCAGAATGCTCTTACCCCCAACATGGGCCCTTTACCATTGTCTTACATGAAGACTGCAAAGCCCTTTTCATCCTCTCCCATCCCATCTTCCCCAAAGCCTTCTGATTTCCTGAAAAACATGCCACCCAAAGTTTCACCTGTATTTTCCTTTTCTGTGTTTTTCTCTTTTAAGTTTTGACTTTAAGTGAGATCATCTGGTATTTTCTTCTTTTTGGTTTGTCTCACTTAACTTCTTTCAGTTCCATCCAAGATGAAGCAAAGGAGATGACTTCAGTGGATTTAAATGTTAAGACTATTCAAACAGGGGCTGAGCAGTAGTGCACTGGGTTAAGTGCATATAGTGTGAAGTGCAAGGTCCGGCACAAGGATCCCAGTTCGAGCCCCTGGCTCCCCAATTGCAGGGGGGTCGTTTCACAAGTGGTGAAGCTGGTCTGCAGGTGTCTATCTTTCTCTCCCCCTTTGTCTTCCCCTCCTCTCTCCATTTCTCTTTGTCCTATCCAACAGCAGCAGCAGCAACAACAACAATGGAAACAAGATGGCCGCCAAGAGCATTGGATTTGAAGTGCAGGCACTGAGTCCTAGCGATAACCTTGGAGGCAAAAAAAAAAAAAAAAAAAAAAAACTCAAACAAACAGAAACAAACAAAAACCTGCATTGCAACATCTAGATTGATGTTTGACCAAAAGCTATGTACTATATGGTCTAGTAAAGTTTGTAGACCATACTTATAATCTTCACAGATATTAACTAGCCACTGCAAACCCCCAGGTAATGATTCTGGCTCAAGAATTGCTGGTAGAATTCAAACTCAAGTCTATTAAAAGTCTGTCTTCTTCTCCTGAGGCTGTAAGAGCATAAATTAGTAAAATTGCTACCAATTTACAACTAATGATATTTCCTTGAAAAATAGTGCTGTGTTTGGTTTTAGTCTTGTTGCTGGCAGATGGATCTATCAGACCTAGCAGTGTCTAAATTAGCCTTGGTAAGTGGTCTTCCATACGTAACCTCAGTCACCTCCTGCCACTCTGATCAATCCTTCTGTGTTCCCATTGATCCAGTTCTGAACTTACTAATGGCAAAGGCTAGGTAACATCAACTAGCTAACTTGTTCACTTGGTTTTCTAGTACTTCTTCCAGGATTGGTGCTTTCTGTTAATGGGGCATTAACTTTCATCACAAAAACACTCATAATTTACACCACTTATACCTATTCTCAATATTCACGCACATACTTTTTCTCGAGACCAACTTGCATGTAATCTTCCAATCTATACTATTTCCTTCAGTCCATTGACAAGCTGGACTGACCATTTGTAGCTGCTCAGGAATTCATCTCCTATTCTCAGTTCAAATTTCCCGTGTGTGTGTGTGTGTGTGCACGTGTGTGTGTGCTTGTGTATATGTGCTAAAAGTTTTGCCTGTTGGGAAGATTGGTACCAATGCCATTCAAAGTTTTTTTCTAAATGAAACTATAATGCAGGTACAATCGTTTTTTAGGTTATACATTCATACTGAGCCAAACTCTCCATTAACCAAATCCAGTAAGATTTTTCTTCTCTAGCTGTTACGTAGATTGTCATGTGGTCACAAATATAAGCTGAAGAATATTGCTAGAATATTGCAGCATTCTTGGAGACCTGTTAATGCAGCTTAAGTAAACCTGAGTCCTCTCTTGATACATCTTTGCAATATGTTAATTGATAGTTGCTGGGGCCACTAAGACTTTATGACTTGACGGGTTCACCAGAACTGAGCTCAAGGGTAACTTTGGATGGACTCATGCTTAAACAATGAGGTCAATAAATGCCATGATAGCAAGTGTGTTTCTAAGATAATACATTTTTGCTTTGTTATTTGCTATACATCTTATGACTTCTCTAGTGACTTGAATTGTGGTTGCCCCACTGGAACTTGTCATAAAATCCATACTATATTCTTTTACACTGTGGAAGACTCTACTGTCATAAAGTCTGCTAGATATTTAGTCCCAAAGCATAGTATTTATTGTTCTGTTACCTGGACTTGCCGTAGAGCCCTTTTTCTCCTCCAGGGCACAGCCAAGGCTGTCAGTCGACGTTGGCATTTACTACATTGGTCAGAGCAGTGTTCTTAGGTGTGAAATAAGTGTTACCTACACAGCCCAAAGAGGTCTAGTAGATGTGTGGTTCCATCTTTGTAGCAGGGACTTGCTGAAAAAAAAAAAAAGTCTTTTATTCTGGTGAGATCATCCAGGGATATGATTGGAGACTAGATATTTTGCAAAACTGGCAGTTACCTGAACATCTGTAGTATTTAATTTCTCTGCTCCAGAGCCCATGGGGTTTTTACAAATGCTCTAGCATCTTGGTTGTCTCCACTCATTTTGTCTAAGAGTGATGTTCTTGAAGTATGGATCATTATGATGATCTGTGTGTAATATAGATCTCTTTGGATTTATGAGAAATGGTAGAAGAGTTTAAAAAAGTTCTCAATTATATATGTAATGTTTATGGTTGTCCAAACCATGTAAATAGAAACAATTTTATTCTCTTCCCTCATAGAGATAGAAAAGAATTCATTCACTCACTCACCCAGTGGTCCCATACCATGTATCTATCACATGTCATATGTTCTGTTACAATAAAGATACCATGCTAACATAACTGTGATTGGGACTCTTCAAATCTGTGTTAAATAGAAACTGTTGCCTGGGAGTTATCCAGTCTGTGCAGGGACTCAGGGATCAGAGGAACCATATCACACTACATGCTTGAAATCTTAAAGGATGACACCAGTAATGTTTATATCCTCAGAAATACGGTTTTACCTTCAGTTTATTAGCTTGTTGTAGATGTTATTTTCAGAATCTTCTACTTGGCCTTTCCCAGTATGGTAGTTTTACCCCATAAGTCAGGAGATTAGGGTGGATATTACTCTAACTGCCAACTATGTCAAACTTGCTTGTACATCTGGGGACTGGGGCAATGAGCAACACAGGGTTTTGTGGATCCAGTGGACCCACTTAACCCACTTTGATCAGAACTCCACTTACTTCCAAACTCCCTGCCAACTTGACCCTAACTTTGTTTTTAGTCCTAGCCATTTTAGAGCCTGGGTATAAATGGCTAGTAGAAATATCTGAGTGTTCCCTGTTACTTTAATAAATGGCCATAGAGCCAGTTTGGAAATGACTAAAGACATTACTACAATATAATCTTGTCAGGGCATTGCAGTTTCTTCCTTCCTTGGGATGTGGTCACCTTTTCAATAACAGATTCTGCAACTAAAACTTTGCTCTTATTAAGGAATTAGACAAGTATCTGTGGTCTTTCTTACTAAGGTGACTATCTCCTCCTTCTTATCTTTTCTTGCTTTACAAAATAATGCTGTGAGGTATATGTTGAGCTCTAAGTTTAGCTGTTCAAGTAAGTACATGGTAGTGTGCATCTAGGTAGACCTATTTTGTAGTGAAAGTTACATAAATGAATGGAGAGGGATCTGTCTGTGACACAAGTGCTTTGTGATTCAATTTCTCATCAAAATAAAAATGACAGTAACAAGATAAACTACTGGATATATTGAGATGCCCATAGGAGGCCCTGCACCTTTGTGATAGTTGCACTCACTGGCCATATACTTTGTTGTGTAAGTACTTGATTCCTCTGTCATTTCATCTGTCTCTTATTTTTTTAAATTATATTTATGTATTTATTGGATAGAGACAGCCAGAAATCAAGAGGGAAAAGGATGATAGAGACAGTGATATTAAGTACAAGGACCCGCACAAGGATCCCAGTTCAAGCCCCCGGCTACCCATCTATCTGCAGGGGGGGTCGCTTCACAGGCAGTGAAGCAGGTCTGCAGGTGTCTCTCTTTCTCTCCCCCTCTCTGTCTTCCGCTCCCCTTTCATTTCTCTCTGTCCTAGCCAATAAAATGGGGGAGGGGAGAGACACAGAGATACCTGCATCAATGCTTACTGCTTGCAAAGCTTTCCCCCTGCAGGTGGAGACAGGGGACTCAAACCTGGGTCCTTGTGCATTGTAACATGTGCTCAACCAGCTGCTGCACCACAGAGTCCCTCATGTCATCTATCTCTTCAACCTTACATTCTTTCATGTCATGCAATTGCCTGTATTGGTTCATTAGCTAAAACAGAAAATACTCATAGGGCAAATAACTCCACTGTTTTTCTCAACCTCATTGGAATTATGGGAACTCTTATTGAGTGGTGAGGGTTAGCATAATGAAACTTGGAAAAATGCCATCCTAGGATTCCACTGTGCTACCAATATGCAAATAATTTAGTAGCAATGCAGTCAAGAGTTCCCTGAGTAAAGACTCTCCATTTTCATCACTGTTGGTAAGTGCCAAAAGGGACAGATGAGAATAAGTTATAGCCATGTCGTGACATGTAATAAATCTTCCAGAAGAGGTTTACATGTACTCAGCTCTTTGGCTCTTATCCTGTGTACGACACTTCTGTTTGCTTTGCATCTAAGCAACAGAAAGTAATCAGCCTCTAAGAACTTAATTATTGGTTGCACAGATAACCCTTAGGGTGTGTGTGTCCAGTCACTTGGGCCTCCTGCTACGTCTCTCATCATATCAAACAATATGCTTCCCTGTATGTTTCCCTCTTTGGAAAGTGTGGTGGTTCATTTCTTCAAGGGGTAGACAAAGGGCAACTAAAGCAACAGAATACATTGAAATGGTCTTTCCTTGGGAAAAGGAGCTGATAATCGTTTTTTGAAGACAGAAACAAAGGAAGAGTCCTAGGGCTAGAAATCACTCAAGAACAGAGCCTCCATAAGGGTGAGCAGCAGAAAGGAGAGAGTGTAAGGCAGTCTAGAGAGTGGGAAAATACTGTAACAGGCTTGCAAAATGCAACTCAGAATCATGCTAGTAGATTAATGAGACATGTTTAAACCAGTCATACTCCCACCTCTTAACCAAACTGTTAACACAACTTAACACACTTTCAAAGGGGCACCCCTCTGATGTGCTAATGAAATCACTTTCTTCTCAGCTTGAGTCAGTGGGCTTTTACCTCTTTGTTGAGCTCTTTGACCAAGCATACAAAATACTCAAAATATTTTACCACTCTTGAAAAACAATGTTTTTCAAGTATGTCTTTAGGGGAAACTGAGGCATAAAGTATGAGATTTAAAGTTTAAAGAGAATAATTATTTGAAATTGGATTGATTTTTCTCTCTCAGTGCTTTCTTACTGCATTTTAAAAGTTGTGAAATTTATAAATACTATTTAGGAATTATATCTTTTAAGTTTATAAATAACGTGCAGCAAACATAGCTATGAAAATATTCTGTAATTTTTAAACACTGAACAAATATATTAAATACTTTATTTTAGTTTTCAAAATTCCATTTCAAATTATGTGAATGGACTTTGTAAAAATATTTTTTAATACCAGAGCACTTCTCAGCTCTGGCTTATGGTAGTACAGGGGACTAAACCTAGGACTTTAGAGCCTCAAGCATGAGAGCCTCTATGTGTAACCATTATGCTATCACCGCCATCCAAAATTTTTTTTTTAAACTAAGTAGCAATGAATAGATTCTAGACATATTTTAAAGCAGCCAGTTTAATTTGATTATTTTTTGCCTCCAGGGTTACTGCTGGTGCTCGGTGCCTGGACTACATGTACATCCACTGCTCCTGAGGGCCAGGCAGTAGCACACCAGGTTCAAACGTGCACAGTACAAATCCACAGCTCTTGGAGGCCATTTTTTCTGTTACTGTTCTCTTATTGTTTCTGCTGCTATTGTTGAATAGATCAGGGAGAAATCAAAAGAGAAGGGAAAGACAGAGGGAGAGAGAAAGATAGACACCTGTAGACCTGCTTCACCATTTGTGAAGTGACTCTTCCCACCTGCAGGTGGGAGTCGGGGGCTCAAACTGGGATCTTTGTGTGGGTCCTTGCACTTTGCACTATGTGTGCTTAACCTGGTGTGCTACAGCTTATCCCCCTATTTTTAGTATAATCTTAAGATGAGAATGATTTCTATACAGGCACTGGTCTACCTAAGTAACTCCAAAGATAGAAACTACTTTCTTTTAAGTTGTGAGGCAGTGCATACAAAGCATTTACTTTTTTCACTTAGCAAACTGAATATACACAAAAGCATTATAAGATGTACCTTTTATATGCTTTCTACATCTCAAAATAAAGGATTATAAAAGATTCTGCTTTATAGGATTTGCTGAAATCTTAAAATGAATTGAGTAGAAACAAGGCATTTAGTAGTCTTACCACATTTTATTTTTGATAACCATTCTATTTGACAACAGACCTTTGAATCCTGAAGGAAAAAAAAAAGGCATGCTAACTGGAAAAGTGTATTTTAAGTAAAGTATATAATATACATACAGATCACTACTTGTAATGAGAGTTTGGTGGAAAATATTTTGAACTTTCTTATTGCTCTTATAAACCTTTGCAATTATCTGACAGTGATTCATGTAATATTACTGTATATCTGACTTTGGCAGTTACCCATTACACCATGTTAGCATATTTCAATAAGTAATCAATTTGGTTTCCAGTACACTGATTTAATTCAGGTTTCATTACTTGCCTAGTATTTATTTTTTAGGCATGTTGTCCATCTTAGTCTAGGACTGCCCTTTTTGCATTAGCCATTTTAGGATAAAATACTTAATAAGATTTGCATTTAAAAAATGAACTAGAGGAACTGGACCCCCTCCAGCCAGAACAAGTAATTATGTCATTTGTATTGCAAAGCAGGAGTGGCTATAAAGCAATGGTATACTTTTTTTTAAAAGATTGATAACCTTAAGCAGTATTATATTACACATAAAATGGCAAGTCTGACAAAGGAACTGAACGTGGGCAGTATATAAAATCCAGTGAATTGTAGGAAGTTGCAAAAGTTTTTACTTTGATGCTCAGCAAGATATTTAATTAGAAATAACAATTTATAGTTTATTTTTACTGTATTTGAGGCATATAAAGATATTTCCCCTAGAAAACCCTATGCTTCTGTAGGTCAAAAGAGTACCCAGCCATATGCTAGAGTAGCCTCTCAAACTCAATCCTAATATGGATATTAGCAGACGCAAGTTAGAGTGTATCTTATGAAGCGACCAAAGAAAATTAAACCTGTTTAGTTTCCTATGATCCCTCAGGAGACACCCTACCTACATAGTTGTGACTTTTCCTAGCTGATAATGATTGAAAGCTGCCAGTCTTAACTAATATTGGTACCACTGCTAACAGTTATTATTGAGCATCTAATATACAATACTATACTTCAAATGCTAGATTAAGTAGTTTGCATGTATTTTCTCTCTCACCTTCACAACAAGCTTAAAAGGCAATATTGTTTATAATAAAATGAAGACCCTGTCTATAAGGATTATGTAATAATCCCAGGCTTGCCCAACTAGCAAAGTAGTAAAAGTGGGACTTAAACCCTAATATAACATCAGAGCTAATGCATTTAATAATTGTGGCAAATAATTGTAAGAACATTGAAATGACAGAAAAACATTTGAGATACTTTCCTAATAGGAGCTCTTTCCTAATAGGAGCTGCTATAGAAGTGGCCTGGCAGTGATGCACCTGGCTGAGTGCACATGTTACCAGCGTGCAAGCACCCAGGTTCAAGCCTCTGGCCCACCTGCAGGAGGGATGCTTCACAGGTGGTGAAGTAGTGCTGCAGGTGTCTAACTCCCTTCCTAGCTTCCCTTCCCCCTCAGTTTTGCACAGACTCATAAGGAAATAAAAATCTACGGGAATCAACCAGCCAGTTATAAGAACCAAGAATGCTGATGGTGGAAAGATTCTACTTAACTCTGTGCTCAGGGAATTCTTTAAGGGTGTTGTTTAACTCTCAGCCAATTTGGAGTTAGCAGAGTTCTCCTAGACTTCAAAGAGAAGAAACTGTTTTTAGGGATGACTTTGATGTGAAATGTAGCAATAATTTTGAAGCTTTTTCTTAAGACATATTTTTAAAAAAACTTTTATTTACTATTGAACAGAGATAGTCTATGGTCATACCACCCTGAACACACCCAATCTCATCTGATCTCAGAAGCTCAGCAGGGTTGGACCTGGTTAGTACTCAGAAATTTAGAGGGGAGGGAGAGATAGAGGGAAAGAGACAGAGATACTGCAGTCCTGCTTCACTACTTATCAGGTGGGGACCAGGGGCTTGAATCTGTAATGTATATGCTTAACCAAGAGCACCACTGTTCAGCCCCTCAGATATATTTTAACTTTGAAACTGGAATATTCATTCATTGAATTCAGTATTTAATTGTTCAATATTTCAATCAACAGCTTATTTGAAACATTTCATTGTAGCTAGTACCCTGATAGCATGCATTGAATTTATAACTATGCATATTTATCTGTATCACAGAATGAAAGCTCACTATTTATACTTAATTATGGAATAAAGTGTATTAGCTTCTTAGAACTGCAGTAAAAGAGTACGACAAAACGGTTAGCCTAAACAACAGAAATGTACTGTCACACAGTTCAAGATCAAGGTTTCTGAAGCAAAGTTGAGACCCATGATGAAGAATATGTTCTGTAAGAAGCCTCTCTCCTGGATTATTTTAGTTTGGTAGAAATCTTTGATGTTTCACCATGTGAAAACCTTTTTTCCTATTTCCTCCTCCTTAAGAACATCAGTCTTTTTGGATCTGTCTATCTGCCATGTGATCTTATATTAACATTACTTCTATTGCTACCCTGTTTCCCAATAAGGGTACATTCTGAGGTACCAGAAACCTGCACTATGAATCCACTGCTCCTGGTGGACATCTTTTCCCATTTCTTTTGCTGTTGCTGTTGGATAGGACAGAGAGGAGTGGAAGACGGGGGGGGAGAGAAAGACAGACACCTGCAGACCTGCTTCACAGCTTGTGAAGCAACCCCCCTGCAGGTGGAGAGCTGGGTCCTTGCACTTTGCACTATGTGCCTAACCTGGTGTGCTACTGCCTGGCTCCCAGGAGACCTGTTTTTCTTACTACTTATCAATAAACAATAAAGAACTTCTGCATACATGTATACGTGTGCCCTATCTCATGGGCCCTGGTCTATGTCTTGGTTCTATAACTCTGCCAGGAGGTGTGCCACCCGAAATGGAACTTAGGAGTCCTATGAGCTACGAAAGGTTTCACCTGAGTATAGGAGCTGGAGGGCTGACATCCTAGGCCTGGCATCTCTGGACACAGTCCAAAGTGAAACATGTCGAGGTGGCAGTGTTTGCCTTGATTTGGCTGAGATCAGCAGATGTAGTATCAAATGATATGGATCAGGAGAAGCATGAAGGAAAATGAGCAAAGCCCCAGAGGTTCCATACAAGATGTTACCATGATTCATGTCATTTAATGCTATTTACAAATAACTAGAAATTGACTCTGTTGGTTCTCCACCTGCAGTAGGGACACTTCACAAGCAGCAAAGCAAGTCTGTAGGTGTCTATATTTCTGTCATCCTCTCTATTTTCCCCTTCCTCTGTTTCTCTGTCCTAGCACTAGGAGTGGTGTATCCATAATGCTGGCACTGAGCACTAGCGATAACCCTGGAGGCAAAAACAAAAAACAACAAAAAAAGAAATTTATTTAACTTGATAGGTAAATAAACGGTTACAGAAAAATTATAATAATGACTATGCATTGCACAGATTGATGTAGAATATTCTTGAGTCCTCGCAATTATAATAGTTGGATTCTACTTGCTTTCTTTTTTAAAATATGTATTTATTTCTTTTTGTTGCCTTTATTGTTTTATTATTGTAGTTATTGTTGTAATTGATGTCATCATTATTAGGACAGAGAGAAATAGAGAGAGGAGGGGGAGATGGGGAGAGAAAGATAAGACACCTGCAGCCCTGCTTCACCACTTGTGAAGCGACTCCCCTGCAGGTGGGGAGCCGGGGGCTCGAACTGGGATCCTTATGCCAGTCCTTGTGCTTTGTGCCACTTGTGCTTAACCCACTGTGCTACAGCCTGACTCCCTTATTTTCTTTTTAATGACACTTAGATCTACCAAGGGCATTATACAGAGCATTTTATTTGCATTGTATAATTCTGTTTTCATTGCAACCCTATAGGTAGATGCAGTTATATTCTTACTGTGACGAGGAGGAACAGATAAAGGAGACAAATAAATTGACCAAAGTCATTTAGATAATCATTTAACATAGTTGGGAGCAAGTCTACTTGACCTTCAAGTCCTTGAATTTTCAGGTCTGACTATGCTATTTCAAAAAAGTAACCTAATGCTTGCTTTATCAGCACATGTACTGAAATGTTAATGACACAGAGAAGACAAGCATGACGCCTGCATAGAAGTGACATACAAGTTTGTGGAGCATTCCATAAAATAAAATAATATAATAAAATAACCTAAGATGATGTAGAGGAGCAAGAGATTAAGAACAAATCACTTCAGGTAAAATTTTCCTACTGGTAAAAACAAAAGTATTCTGTAAGTAAGAGTATATAGAGGAGAAATTCAAGGCATCCAAGATGAATCACTGATAAAACTTAGTTACTATAGCAATTACTAACACATATGAGTAGATAAAAATGGGAAGCAGACGGGAGTCGGGTGGTAGTGCAATGGGTTAAGCGTAGGTGGCCACGCCAAGTGCAGGGACCAGAGTAGGGATCCCGGTTTGAGCCCCCGGCTCCCCACCTGCATGGGAGTCGCTTCACGGGCAGTGAGGCAGGTCTGCAGGTGTCTTTCTTTTTCTCCCTCTCTGTCTTGCCCTCCTCTCTCCATTTCTCTGTCCTATCCAATGGCGATGACATCAACAACAGCAATAATTACAACAATAAAACAAGGGCAACAAAAGGGAATGAATGTTTTTTTTTAAATTTTAAAAATGGGGAGCAGGAGTAATTTGAGAAGAATCAGGAAATAGTGTCATAGATTTCATATCAGAAGGAACTTGAAGAGAGCTAACCAAGCTCAGTTCTTTTTAAAAAAAAATATTTTATTTATTTATGAGAAAGATAGGAGGACAGAGAGTATCAGACGTCACTCTGGCACATGTGCTGCTGGGGATCAAACTCGGGACCTCATGCTTGAGAATCCAAAGCTTTATCACTGCGCCACCTCCTGGACCACCCATGCTCAGTTCTATACTGGAAACACATCTTGCTTCTCTTTATATCACTAGTGCTTTCTCTGTAGTAAAAAGTTTAGTGGTGAGGATGTGTCCATAGAAGGTGTTGGAATAAAAACTTGAAATTGGCCAAAGAAGTCATTTCTTTCATAAAATTTTGAGAACAGTAGTGGGGTGTAATTTTATCAAATAATCATAATAATCATTCTTGGTTTGAAAGGGAGAAAAATAGCCAATGCGTACTATGTTTAAGGGTCTGTCTTTAAATAGTTTGTAGACAGCGTTGCACTCTTCCCTCAACAAATATATGATATGGTTACTATGCTGATCTCCATTTTATAAATAAAGAAAATGAGGTTTAGAAGTCACACAGTAAAAAAGCTGGTTGGATTACTGAGCTCAATCACTCTTAACCACTGATATCACTGAGGAAGAAGAAATGATATAAGAAAGAATTTAATTCAGCTTTTTTCCCTCCACCTATCATTGCAGTTGGCAGGTATTTAATAAATGTTGGATAAAGCGAACTGAAGTTTTAAGTTATGTTTTATTAGGGATTGGGTGTAAGGAATTGCTGAATAGCACAGGGGAGTCTTCTAAGGATAAAGCAGATGATGCTAAAGAATGAGAGGAAACATCAGAATCAAGAAGCTTCATCTATACAGGAGCCTGAAGAGAGAATGCAACCTTGTGCTGAGAGAGGAATGTGTCTCAGCTTTCACTGTCTGGTGAGCTCTTGCTTTTCAGAGATAGGTACAAGAAAGCTTAAGTACAAGATGGTCATAAAACCCTTGGTTCAGTTTCTTTATTTTTGAAATCAGTATAAATTTTGCTCTTTATTTCAGAAGCTGTCAGATATGCATCACATTTTTAATGTTCTATAATGAAAAGTAGAGTAAAAAGTAGAGTTCTTGAAACAAAAGACAATAGGTGAAATAGTTGAATTCCTTTGTATGTGTAGAGATGTGATGAATCATTAAATCCCCCAAATAATTTTTGGGGGAGGGTTTGTGCACTTGGACTTCACACTTGTGCAATTCTATAACTAGGGGGTGGAGGGGGAGAGAGACATGTACACACACAGGAGGTGGGGTGGGGGTGAGGGGCAGACAGACAGACAGACAAGACATCAACCTAACCTGTCCTGTATGGTGTTCCTACATGACGCTGGGAATTTGAACCTGGTCCTTTGCACATGGTAAAGTGTATATTCTCTCAAGTGATCTGTCCTGTGGCCTCTGTCTTGGTTTTTGTTTGATACTGATACACACACACCCCCATTGAAATACAGAAGACTTACAAAAAAGCAAAGTGGTTTTTGTTTTTTTTTTGCCACCAGGATCATCAACTTGGGGCTTAGTGCCAACACTACGAATCTACTGCTCTCAGAGGGCATTTTTCCTTTTTGTTTTTTGTCTTTTCTATTATACTTGATAGGACAGGACAGAGAGAAAATGAGGAGGGAAGGAAGATGGGGAGAGCAAAAGATAAATACCTGCAAGCCTGCTTCACAACTTGTAAAGCCATCTCCTCTGCAGGTGAGGAGCTGGGACTTGAATAATATCTGTGCTTAACTGGGTGGTCTACCGCCTACCCCCAGCTGTTCACTTTTATTTAATTTTATTTATTTAATTTTATTTTATTCCATTCTGTTTTGTTTGTGATTTAATATAGATTTACAAAATCACATGTCAATAGGGGTTAAAATCTGTACCATCTCCACCACCAGAGTTCTGTGTCCTCACTCCCTCTATTGAAAGCGACAGCAGTTTTCCTAAGGTTGCAGATACAGGTTAAAAAAAAACTGTCATTTTGGGAGCCAGCAGGTAATGCAGCGGGTTAAGCGCACATGGCACAAAGTGCAAGGGCTGGCTTAAGGATCCCAGCTGGAGCCCTCGGATCCCCACCTGCAGTGGGGGTCACTTCACAGGCAGTGAAGCAGGTCTGCATAAAAGATAGGAAGTGTCTATCTTTCTCTCCCCCTCTGTCTTCCCTTCCTCTCTCCATTTCTCTGTTCTATCCAACAGCAATGACATCAATAACTACAACAATAAAACAACAAGGGCAACAAAAGTGAATAGATAAATGAGTAAATATTAAAAAAGAGAAATAAATAAATTTTAAAAACCCTGTCATTTCAACTGTTGACTTTCTGTTTCAACCATAAACATGTTTACTGAGTTTCTACTGTATGTCAGATACTGTGCCAACTTTCAAGTGTCTCTTACTTCTGAAGTGGAGAAAAATAGTAAAACCTTCTACTCAGTTTGGTAAACCAATCATTATTCACTTTCTTTTCTTTCATTATTTTAAGGGAGAGAAAACACTGCTGTGAAGTTTCTCCCAGTGCTGTGGCACTCCTCTGTGGTGTCTAAAGGCCTTGAACCTGGCTCATGCATGGCAGAGGAGGCACCCTCCTCGGTTATCCTTCTCACTAGCTTCCAAACCTTTTCTAAAACTATATAAGCATTTCCCTTCACTATTTTTCCTCTACTGAAGAATTGATACCTTCTTTTTTTTAGTGAGTATATATCTGTCAAATATTTTCTGACTTTTAGATGGAATTTGTTGCCATCTCAAATCATGATCCACTATTTTTATCATTAGATTCAGATGCTGGATAAAACGTGTGATATATTTGTATTTTCCTTTTTTGAGAAAATTGATAGTATGCCATTATACTTACTATTGATCCAAAGACAGCTTGTGGGTTACAGGCTGCAAAGAACTGTTCCAGTACAAGGACCATGCCTTCTCAGAAAAGGGGTCTAGCAGACAAAATTAAAACCTCCATGGGAAGATGCAAATGTCAAGAGTGCAAAGAATATTGTCCTGTACTTTACTAGATTCTACAGAGACTGAATAAACAATCACACCAACACAAGGCCTGCTGACAGGCAAACAAGTTAAGGAATTTACTAACACACATACCTCCCCTATATGTGGAGGAAACCCAGAAATTTGAGCAACTCATCCACATGGCTTCAACCATTAGCTTGTAAAGCCTTGGCTAAGGTGGATGATATTGGTCAGAAGTAAGGGGAGGTAATCAGGGAGGTAAACTGGGCTGGCATGCATATTCGGTGTTCTACACTCTCCTTTGAAATGGTTCAGGACACAAAGATCTTCCTTGGTACAAGGTCAGTAAGAAAGTCTCCCTCACAGAGAGAACTATACATGTAAACGTGTTTTTCAAAGGCAACCTTTAGTCTATCTTCAGGTCCTCTACGGATGATTTTTTTTTTTTTTTTTTTTTGGCTAAAGATGCATTTTGGGACGGTGGGCTTGTTTTTGCTTGCTCCCAGAACAGTAAGCTTTGCTATTAGTGTGATCTCTGCTATCATTGGCTTTATCAGCCACTGTTGTCCCAGGAGAGGGAGAGGTCTCAGGAAGAGCATATATCCAGTATAATGAATGCATTCACCCTGCCGCCCATGTCTCTTCTGCTTCTTCTAACTGAACTACCCTTATCAGACTTTCAGTTTTCCTCAAATGGAAATCTCACACTCTTTAGTTTACTCCCTCTCCAAAGTCAGTATGGAACGAAACTGTCAAATTCGCTTGTGAAAATTGTCTCGAAATTTTTGTGCCCATTTTGCATGAGTCACTAACTCCCCTCCCTCTCTCTGATCCCCTCTGCCTTTCTAAGTAGTCCTCAATGCAGCCAAGTCATAAGCCTATTTGTCTTTCACTCCACAAGAATCCTCTAAGATCCATCCACAGAATGCAAAAACTTATAAAGGATTGAGACCATTCTTGATATGGAATACATGTAGAGACACACATGGCTTCTGTGTTCTGTGTTCAAATACCCACAAAAGAAATGAATCTAAGATTACTAAAAATCTTTACTACAGTTCTCTTACTAATATATGCTTCTTAAATATTTTGAAACATGCCAACTATAGTTTTTAAGTTCTTTCAAGATATATATGTATTATACATATATATATATACTTAAATTCTGTTTTTTTTTTTTTTAAATATTGGTATTGTACCTTAAACCTTAGTAGTAATCTAAAGATGGCCATCTTATTAGGTTGCAAAAAATGTGGCCTAAATACCTTAGTTTATAATTCAGCAAAGTGCTCGGAGGAGGCACAGGAAGAATGATGAATGGTAAAGATGGGATTATTACTCAAGTCTCATTTGTGACAGTTGACTTCCGTGTTATTTATCTTACATTTTTCTTTTTGGCTGTGTGTGTGAGTGTAATACACTTTATATATTAGCATTGGTCCATCTATTATTATATTGGCAGCAGGAGACTTTCATTGATTAGTTTCTCTCTATTTGCTTTTTCTTTCTCTAAACCTTCATGCTGTAATGCAGAAGATTTATTTTCAATGATTTATTAAAATGTAATTCTAAGGTGACTCTTTATCATGGAAATAATCTGCAGGCTATCTTTGTTTAAACTTGCAACCTGCTTTGTCAAGGAAAACTGCCTATGAAATTTTCATTATAACAGACAGCTTTTCATAATGAATGAAAAACAGCTATTATGATTGAAAACAAATTACTCTGAAACATATTCTTTGAAACAATGTGCTGCTTAATTGTATTTTGGAGGAGGGGGGAGGCAAAGGCAATTCTATTTAATTGGTTACATTTTTCAGTTCTATAAATTAATTTGCACTACCCAATATCACTTAATTTTTCCCTAGGAAAGCTTTTGCTTGCCCTAGCAATATTATAACTGCTAATTCAATTACACTGAAATTGTTTAATAGAAAATATAATTGCTTATTCATACAGAATACCCATTAAAGAAGTGCAAAAGCGTGAACCCAAGGGTTAGTGCATATTAATACTCAGGGAGTAAAGATGGGAATGTTGTGCAGAGAAGGTGTTGGCTGATCTTTAATTGTTCATCACCTGCCTCCAAAATAATATGAATGGACCAAACTAAATGACCACTCATTACAAGTTTCAATTTAGGAGCTTGGCTGGGGTCAGCAGATTGCTTATGCTGATCACAATGATTTGAAGTTGTGATTACCATAAGCAATTTAAATTTTATTGATCTCCCCTTCTGAAAGTTGTAATTGAGCATAGATGTTGGACCCAAAGCTCTCCAAACTAAATTGTGCTCTGAAGCCCTTGCTGGATTCTTGCAAGAATCAATAAGCAGTCAGTCACATTAACAATGAAATAGGTCCATTAACATATGGTGCTATTGGTGAAACTTTATTTAGGAAGGGGGTTAGTTCACTTCATTGTTTTATCAATGAATCTTGGCTATACAAGGAAAAGTATTGCTTTAATATGTGTAATAAGCTTGTTTGGAAATGAAATTATATATTATAAACATATGGAATATGACTAGGTAGGCAGTTGGGTCCTTATAGGAGAGTCATTGTGATTCATATCATCATTTTACTGTAAACAGAGGTTTCATATGACTGAAATTGCAGCTTGCTTGCTGCAGTGCTTTGCAGTAATTTGGGATTTTTATTTTTCTTTATTAGATACAAGGTTTCCCTCCATCAAGGTTAAGTACATCTGCAAAAGCCTCCATGTTCAGTGGCAAGTTGTGGCTTGTTAGGAAGGCTGTATGACCTGTCCTGCTGAGCCCAAGAGAGGAAGCTAGGGATTGTAACACATCTGAGATGTTTTAAGCAAATTGGCGCAGTCCTGTACTCTCAAGAGAACTGAGCTATGGTGACAACCTGCACATTATTACCAAATTATGAAATGCTTAAAACTTGAGTCTTTTAAGACGTTGACAAACTACATTAACCATAGTGCATATTAGCCAAGTTTTATCTTTAAATTTTCCTCACTGCCTAATTCCTAGTTCAGCTGGAATTAGGGATGGTGAAGAGGAAGGAACTGCATGTCAGATCATGAGCCAGAAAACAAGACAGAGAATCTTAACTGATCCAGAATGTGGAGTTTGTTGTTGTTGTTGCTGTTTTGTTTTTTCTCTATAATATCCTAAAGAGTCTGGTACTGAGACCGGGTGGTGGCTCACCTGGTTTAGTGCACACATTACATTGCACAAGGACCCAGATTTGAGTCCCTGGTCCCCACCTGCAGTGAGAAAGCTTTGTGAGTGGTGAAGCAGGTCTGCAGGTGTCTCTCTGACTCTCTCTCCCTCTCTATCACCCCCTTTCCTTTTGATTTTTGGCTGTCTCTACCCAATAAATAAATAAATAAAGATAATGGGAAAACTCTGGTATTTAGCTACATCTTTTTTTTTTTTTTTTTTTTGCCTCAGGGTTATTGCTGGGGCTTGGTGACTGCACTACAAATCTACTGCTCCTGGAGGCCATTTTTTCCCATTTTTGTTGCTCTTGTTGTCACCACTGATGTTGTTGGATAGGACAGAGAAATGAAAAGAGAAGGGGAAGACAGAGGGGGAGAGAAAGATAGACACCTGCAGACCTGCTTCACCACCTGTGAAGCTACTCCCCTGCAGGTGGGGAGCTGGGGAGCTCGAACCAGGATCCTTACCCTGGTCCGTGCACTTAAGCACGCCATGTGTGCTTAACCCACTGCACTACCACCTGACCCCCTTCAGCTACATCTTTTGCCTTTAGGAGTTTGGTGCTAACAATGGTCTTTCTAGGAATTTTACCTTGAATATGATCTTGGATCCTGTTTTCTCCTTCTGGGGAAGAGACACATGGAGATTTTGCTTACACAGTCTAAAACAAAAGTAATGACTTGCATGAGGTCTTTGGAAGAGGCACACTGTGTGAATCTGAATGCTGCATTGATTAACCACTGGCATTGTAGAAATTAAAGTCTAAATGGACTGCATTTGCATTTTCATCTCACTATACCTTAGTTTATTCATTGACACAGGGATAATACTAGAAGATGCTTCATGTATATATGGGCGGATGTAGGGGTAACAGTACAGTCTGGAGGGAACTTAGTTTAGTGCATAGTACAGAATGAGCCCCCAATAAAGGAAAGTTATTACTGAGTTGTCATATAGCCACATTGCCTGGGAATGCGGTGTCTCATTCTGTCCCTTTACAATGATTTGGATAAAAAATTAAATGTCTAGGGCTGGAGCGATAGCAAAATGGTTATGCAAAAAGACTTTAGTGCCTGAAGTTCCCACATTCCAGGTTCAATCTCCAGCACCACCATAAGCCAGAACTCAGCAGTGCTCCAGTAAAAAAGTAAATAAATAAAATTAATAAGTAAGTGTTCACTTCAGTGACTGTCACTTGCTGAAATGGGGAATGGACAGCATGGGCATGGCAGCATTCTATGGAAGAAATGAGAACTTGAGACAGCTTTAGAAGTCATGGGGCTGGTTCAAGGAGTTCAAGAAGTGGACGTTCTTGAACATAATTAGGTCTAGACCACATGAGTTCCATGCACACACCCTATCTTCCTTAAAAACCCTGCTTTGAATGGTCTCTGCTTTCTAGACACATTGTCCCTCACCATGACTTCCTTACACTGCTTGAGTCAGTCTAGCACATCCCATGGTGGCAGCTAATTCAGCTCAGCTTTTATGGAGAAACATTTTCTATGTGGGATGGTGGTGTTTTTATTGTTCATCACTACCAGCTTAATAGCTTGGAATCCATTGTCTTTTATCCATCATTGGTAAAAACCGGGATCCTTATTTGGGTTCTTGCGCTTTTGCGCTACCTGCGCTTAACTCACTGCACTACAGCCCAACTCCCTGAATCTCCACATTCTTTTCCACAGAGGCTGGACTCCTTTATATTCCCCCTAGCAGTGAAGGAGAATTTCTTTTCCGCACAGCCTCTCTAACAGTTGGTATTTCTGTCTTTTCTAATATATGAGAATTTTTCCCTATTCAAAGAATGATTTAGTCTCAGATAATGAAATGATTGTTTTTTAATTAATTTTAATCCAGCCTGGAAAGATAGCTCACCTGGTAGGTGCATGTTTCTCCATGCACACAGTCCATATCTGAACCCTGGTACCACATGGAAAGTGTTAGGGCACCTGAAGAAGCTCTGGTATTTTTTTTTTTTTTATTTGTGAGGGGTTCATTTTGGTGTCTGTTTCCAAATGTAGAAATTAATTTAAAATTATTACTTATCTTCATTTATTTCTGCTTGCCTCTATTTTCCAGTTTCTTTTTTTAAATTTTTTTTATTTATTAAAAGGAAACATTGACAAAACCATAGGATAAGAGGGGTACAACTTCGCACAATTCCCACCACCAGACCTCCGTGTACCATCCCCTCCCCTGATAGCTTTCCTATTCTTAAACCCTGGAGTAGGGACCCAAGGTCATTGTGGGTTGCAGAAGGTTGAAGGTCTGGCTTCTGTAATTGCTTCCTGGCTGAACATGGGCGTTGACAGGTCGATCCATACTCCCATCCTGTCTCTCTCTTTCCCTAGTGGGGAATGGTTCTGGGGAAGTGGAGCTCCAAGGCACATTGGTGGGATCGTCTGTCCAGGGAAGTCTGGTCACATCCTGCTAGCATCTGGAACCTGGTTGCTGAAAAGAGAGTTAACAAACAAAGCCAAACAAATTGTTGAACAGTCATGGATCTAAAGGCTGGAATAGTGCAGATGAAGTGTTGGGGAGTCCTCCATTTTGTAGGTAGCTAGTAGGCATATTTTAGTTATATTTCAAAGGACCTGTAGCTATACTAGTGTTTTTTTTTGTTTGTTTGTTTGTTTGTTTTTTGCCTGAGCCTGAAATCTGATATGCAGGTGGATCCAAGTTATTGTCTGAGGAGATGATGTCATGGCTAGGAAAAGGATCAGAAAGCTGGGTCAGGGAAGAGAGTAGCTCCCTAATATGGGAAGTTGTATAAATATTGTCGACTGTAAACCCCATCGATTTGATGTGATCTGGGGCCCATAATTAGCTTAGGAGCCTGTGTAACCTCTGCATCCCTCTAGATTTGAGCTCACATTCTGTGGTTATGAGTAGGAACATTCCATGCTACCTCAGTATCGACCCATCTTCCTCTGGTATTTTGGATACTCTTCTTTTCTCTCTGTCTCTCTTTCTTGTCATCTATCTGAATTGGAAAAATTGTCCTTGAGTAATGAAATAATGAATACATCAGACCTTGGGCCCATAAACAAAGTAAAACTTCAGTACAAAGGACTATGGTACAGTTACATAAGAGCATAAAGCAATTTTTTTTTAATGGACCTAGTGGTATTATGGGTACCTACAGAAATTACTCATCTTTATTACTATGACAGTGAAACTCAGCACTTGTGTTTTCTGCTCAAAGAATAGTCCAGTGTTTCTAATTGATAGCTTTTACTTGGTAACTCTGATCTGAGGATCCTTTTGTCTTTGACTCTTTCTATGCTCTAGAACACTTTAGATGTCTTGAATATATCCATATTATACTATATGTGTATATAGTATAATCAAAATAATTATTGTATTAATTCTCCAAATAAAGATGGTAGACTTTTCAAAGGCAGAGTTCTTCCATCTATCTTTGAGTCCAGGGCTCATTTCTCCAGTGTTCTGCTTACCCGACACATTGGTGCTGTATGTGGTGTTATATAGGACAGACCATGAAAACTGTACTCCTGGACTAATACTAACTCTCAGGAGAGAAGTAGAGTGTGAGTGGCCTCTTGTCCAGCTTACATCAAGAGGTGAGATTAGAAGCTTTTCCTTATTGACTCAGTTTGTATAACGGCGAGGTAAAGGTGGTGAGAAAATAAAACCAACCAGGTTGAAATTTACCTACAGGTCTGAGTTTAACTGGTTAACATGTAAAGGAATTAATCTGGTGCTGTTAGTTCACAAAGTGATTTTAGATTTATTTTCCTTTTTTTTAACTTTAAAAAATATTTCTTTCTATTGAAGAAATTGTGTTTCATAAGACTTTTCTCCTGATTATAATATCTCACCTTCCCAAAATATGTGTCAACTTGCCACATGCACCACCAACGAATGTCATCTCCCTCCACTGTATGCATATTAAGTAAAGCCAGTCAGCAAGAGCATCTGGTATTTGTCTTTAACCTTCTGACTTGTTTTATTTAGCATAACCCCATGTTATAACACCACACATTATAGAAAAATATTTCTTTTGTAAAAAATGATCAGTTTTCTGGAGGCCCATCATTAGTGCAGCAGGTTAAGCGCACATAGTGCGAAGTGCAAGGACCAGCTATGGATCCCGGTTCCAGCCCCCGGCTCCCCACCTGCAGGGGAGTCGATTCACAGGCAGTGAAGCAGGTCTGCAGGTGTCTCTTTCTCTCCCCCCCTCTCTCTTCCCCTCCTCTCTCCATTTCTTTGTTCTGTCCAACAACAACAATAGCAATGACAACAATAAAAGTAATGATAACAACAATAAGGGCAACAAATGGGAAAAATAGCCTCCAGGAGCAGTGAATTTGTAGTGCAGGCACCTAGCCCCTGGAGGAAAAAAAAAAAAAATCAGTTTTCCATTGTGCTCTTAGCCTTTCATCTGTTGTTACTTCCTAATTAGCTGTTGTAAATAGTGCTGCAGTGAGCAAAGGTGTGCTTTTCAGCCTGGTATTTCTCTGGATTGATTACTAGTAGCTGGGCCATATGGTAGGTCTATTTTTAATCTGTTCAGGGGACCTCCATACTTTTGTCCATAGACACTGAACCAGTTCACATTTCCACCAGCAGTACATGTCTTTGCTAGTACTTTTCTTTTTCCTGGTCTTTCTTACGTAGACCATTCTCAACTTTAGTCTCCTTTCAGCATCTCTTTTATTTCATTTTTTTGTTTTTTTTTTTTTGGGTGGGTATATATATGTGTTATATGTGATTTTTTTCATTTAACTAATAATAACATAACTAATTCCTCCTAGTTTCCATATATTTTAGACTATTTCGATTTCTGGTATAAGGGTAAGTTTCATTTTAATGAAAAACTTGTGCACGTTTGTTTTTTAAAAAAGAATTTTCTTTTTTTTATACATTTTTCTTTTTTTGAATTTTTATTTTGGACACAGAAGTTATGAGGTAAGGGGGTAGATAGGAAGAGAGACACATGTAGCACTGCTTCACCACTCATGAAGCTTCCCCCCAGTAGGTGGGAGCTAGAGGCTAACGTAGGCTCCTTATGCATGGTGATGTGTATGATCATTTGGGTGCACAACCCCTCCAGCCCCCACTTGTGCATATTTAAAAGTTTCATTGTTTCATGTTAAAGAATGATGAGTCTTTATCACACTGTAAGTACAGCATTACATTAAAGAAAGCACAGGTGTGATTTTTTGTTTACTTTTATTGGCAAGTATAGTCACAGGGGCATACTAAACCTCAAAGCACACTGGCAAATATAGTGTACTTTTGTGCCCACTAACAGACAAACAAATAAAAAAAAACCCAATTTATGAATGGTTCTAGTTCTTTGCTCCATTATCTCTCTTACATAATCCTGAAATTTTTAAACATCTGGCTAAATCAAGCTAAAGGTCTTTACTGTATATGCTTGAACTTTGACAGAACACTTTTACTTAGAGAAAATGCCATTGCTGAAACTTCATCACAACAACAACTTTTGTCAATCACCAATACAACTTTTGTCATCACATTTTAAATTGATAAATCTTCATTTAAGGACTATTTTGATAATCACTGAAGAATGAAAGCTTGCTATCATGAAGTTATTAACTAGGAGCCCTTAATTCACTTATATAGTGTGATGCTTTGCCATGTGTGTGACCCAGGTGTGACAATGGCCCCCTTCCACATGAAGGAAACTTTGGTTGCAACCCTGGAGATGACCACAAACAACAACAAAAAGCTCTCTGACCCTTGAACTAAAAAACAATGACTTATCTAAAACAACTAAAGCAGAGTTTAATATTGGGCTGTTGGAAAAATCATGACACTTTTTTTTTTTTTTGCATAGAATGTCACAGCTTTTTCTACAATGCAATATTGCAATATTTCTATCAGCAAAAGACAGAGTGATATTCCACAGAAAACTGCAAGAATTCCAATTTTTCCTCTGGTAGGAAACTGATAATCAAGATAAAGAAGTTAAATAATTAACTTCTATTTTTCTTTTTCTCTTAACACACCTTTTGTGTGCCAGTTACTAAAATGCATGCCCACTCTGAAATCGTGGCTATAGAACATTTAGACATCTCCCTTTTTTTGTTCCTTAGAATTTCACATTTTCTGCAGTTGTATAGCACTGATAACTATCACTTCTTTCCTCCTGATAATCCCATTTCCATGCAATTTGTAAAAGGTAGTCTGGCCTTGAAACCTCATAGTGGGAGGTGGATGACTTTGGTGGATGTCTAGTTTTGTTATTAAAATAAAATGACAGGAAACACTACAGATAGGTTCTTTCATTTGAAAAATTGAGGGAGGTCATGTGACATAAAACACAAATCTAATAGCTTTTTGGCAACCACCAACCTCATGTAGTGTGATTATCACTAGGAGTTAAATGTAACATCCAGTCTCAAGATTCAGCGAAGGGTAAGGCAGTTCTTGATGACCTGCTACTTACCTGTGTAGCAGTTTTTATTATACAGAAGTGCAGAGGACAACACATATAACTTTCAAGTTCTTACTGAAGTTGCCAGGCAAAAATATTTTCCTCTGCTGCTATATTAGCATTTTCTGGTGTAGACCAGCTGATGTTTTTGAATTGGGCTGCATGAACTATCACTTACAATGTCTAAGTATAAGATGCCCATTTAAGTATTTTTTTCCTTTTAGAAATGGAGCTGTAATTCATATGATACCTAGATTCTGAATAAAATGACAACAGTCAGATTTGTTCTTCTTGGCTATTAAGAACAAATTCTTAGTCTATTAGCTTAAATGTTAGGGGATCGTAAATGTTCTCAATAATCAAGGGTGCTTCATTTTCTACTTTTCAAAAGTTGTTATATCTCAATTTCATATGCCATAGTTATCCACCTTGTATGTTTGATATTATACTCAAAATACCATTGTCTACTTGTTTTTGACATGTGCTTTAGTGAACATTTACCAGGCAAAAACGTACCATTTCTAATGTTCTGGAACCTTCTAATTTCATTTATTAATAGTTCCCAAACAGAATGTCTGCTTCAGACATTAGTTTCTGAAATAGAATTGAATCTTAATTAGTTCATGAGAAACTTCTACTTAAGTAGTCTTGGAGAAAACACACTCATTTTCCCTCCTAATATATCCTCCTGTTGTTTGACTGTGATGAGAATGGTCTTTTAAAAGAGGCCTCAGGTGTGAAACCAACTGTTCAGGCTCATTGTCAGCTGCTGGTTTCTAGAGTATTAATTCAAAATTAGTGAAAATATAAGACTATGTCTACATTGGCCAACTCTATTGCAAAATTGAGCAATTTTCAGTTAAGGGTGCAGCATCCTCTACAATGCCCTTGAGGAAGATTCAGAAGCTCATTCTATTTCCATCTGCTTCCATCATTAGAGAATGCAGTTGATTGATTCAACCTCACTAACAATAAGAACAGCCACAGTTTAACTAAAAGGTAACTACAGGCATAATATCTATGTAAAAAAAAATTTAACATACTCTTTGTCAACTTATAAACATGTGTACACATATTTAGATACCCAACTTACTCTGTACATATGTATGTACTAAATTCTATATATAATTTAATAATAAAATTGCATATACATGCATATGTAATTTTAAAAGTAAAACTCAGTGTTTTTATATCTTGACAGCTAAGATGACCTTATTTGTATTAGATAGAGCCTTGTAGTTATTGCTTTGAAAAGTGCAAAACAAAGACAGTCATCTATGAGCTAGTTGCTTTCTCTCTTCCTGTTCCTTCAGGAAGTTGATGCTAACTAAATACTAGTCTTAGGTGTCTTCTGTGCCACTCATTTGACACCTGTGATGTATACCACTATTAGCATCACAGTAACCAATAAATACTATTATTTGTGGCACTCAGTGTACAGTTTATTTCACTAAACGTAACAAAATTTTCTTGCAGGTAAAAAAATCAGTATATATTTAAAGTCCCTTGTGGGGACAGTTCTGCATATGAAGTAGGCACTCAAGATAGATGAACCAAGAGCCACTATTTTATAAACAATTTATTAGATGCTTAAGGAAACACTGCCAATCAATTCTTTTGTGTGTGGAGCCCAGGTCTCATGCATGTGTAATTTCATTATTATTATAAGGGAAGAGGCACCACAGTTCGGGAGCCATAGCACCACCCCTATGGTGCTCATAGCCAAGCAGGTGCCTTGCCCAGAGGGGAAGCTCTCTAGACCATAATGGTGGCATTGTTATTGATTCACCATTGTTTATAATACTGCGTATAATAGAACTTTAGATCCCCTCTCTCTCTATAGATCTCACTGCACCCACCGCCAACGTTCTAGTCCTCTCTACTCTATTCTACCTTATCCCCCCTTTTACTCATCCTAAGATAACCATTTAGCTTTTGAGATTCTAACAGTTATTTTTGTTGTGCTTTGTTAGTTCACCTGTTTCCATTTTATTCTTCACTATGAAGTGACACCATCTGGTAGATGCCTTTCATCTTGACATGTCTCATAGTAGTCATTACAATTTCCACTTGTATTGTCACAAGAGGTAGAATTCCACATTTTGTCTACTAGCTTGATGACAGTCTGTTGAGTGCATATCCAACAACTTCTTTACCCACTCACCATGGATGGGCATTTAAGTTATTTTCTGATCTTTGTTACTGTGAATAGTGTTACTACAATGGTTGAATATGCATCTCTTCAGATTACTATTTTACATTCTGTTCATAAATGCTAAAGTAGTGGTAATGTTAGGTCCTAAGGTGTTTTTATTTTGGGTTCTTGAGGCATCTCCATATATTGTCCATAGAGGCAGCACCAACTTAGATCCTACCAACAATGTACAAAGGTTCTTTTTATAAACTTCATCCAGTAGAGTTGTGTGGAATAAGAAAATAGTGCTTAAAGTTCAGATTTCTGACAGTTCTCAGTATCTGTTTACCTCTTTTTCCTTATAGAAATAGAGTTCCTAAGCCCTACCTTCCTGTTTTAGAAGGTATCATACCTATGTTGGCAGGGACTACATTTCTCAGTCTTGCTAATGTCTGAAATTCTACGTTCAACATCTCAGCCATTACTTTCACTGCAAACCTAGCAGTTTGAACCAGCTTTGCCCGTCTGAGATGAGCAAGCCTTAGTGAGTAGTACAAAGATAAGATAGAAGGAATCTAATGGAGGACGGCTCTTCATGTGTTCTGAACCTGTTATCCGTCTCTTTAGATTTCTGTTGTATCTGAGTGATTGTGTTTTAGGACAGCTTTGTGATTAGCTTGGCTTATATTCTTACTTACACGAATTCACGATGCTCTTGAATGAAGTGCCATTCAAGCATTCCAGTGGGTCTCGAGGACTCACCTTTGGTCCTTTGCTTGAACTGTAACTTGGAGAAACAGGGAGATGTACCTTGTGATGGAGCATTTATGACCTATACAGAGTGGAAAAAACACTCGCAAAGTTGCCTGCCCTCTAGTCAAAGATTGGGCAAAACTATTGGAGGCTGAGATTTTCTCACAAGAGAGATTCTTGCATTCAGGAGGATTTAACAACTTATTGGTGAGAATAAATTGCCCTTCGTTGGCAATGTGGTCTGCCTCCAATACATTTTACAGGGTTTTTTTGTTTTGTTTTGTTTTTGTTTTTGCCTTTGTAAAACTCAGAATGAAATAGAAGTATAGTCTAGCATAATTAACTGAATTTTCTAAAAAGCTTCTATGTTTAAAAGATTGTAAACAAGTTGAGGGAAAAATTGTCTTTGTGCTTACACAGAAATCATATCTGCATATAGTGAATCTGTGAATCCATCTTCAGGGCTCACTGAGGTTTGTTGATTGTTCAGAATATAAACATTCAAGAAAATTGGTTTTTCTATATCAGATGAGTAGTGATTAGGGTAGGTTTTACTATACTTTATGAAGTTAAATATTATTTTTCCCAAATTGGTTATTGTTACATTCTCTTTGTAATGCAAAAGGAAATGTTTGTGTTAGTTTACTAAACACAGAAGAATCAAGAGTGGTAGATTTGTTGCCTTGACTATTCTGAGAATTTTAAAAAATACTCACTAAAAACTTTATCCTGTTTTACAATCAAGAAAGTAGCTCCCCCCCCCCCATCAGTGTTAGCGTAGTTACAGGTAGTGCTCTGTTTTGCCATGTGTATGACCCAAGTTCAAGCCCAGCCCCTGTCCCATTGGAAGAAGGTTTGGTGCTGTGATCCATTTCACTTTTTGACTTTGCCTCACCCCTCACTCTTTCTGAAAATTTCATCTTAGAATGGTAAAGTCCTGATTGGGGTTGGGGGTGGTGAAGGAAGCTGGGTATGGGGAGAGGATAGTAAAAGGAAAGAAGATAAAACTCCACATGCAAATTAATTTGAATTTCCTTTTTTATTTTTTGAAATACATCTAAGTGTCCTAATAAAGAAATTTTCTTTACCAAAGTAAACCTTCAAGACCTTGTTGGTGAACTGATCAAATTGGTCTGGTCAAACAGGGGTTTCTCTTTTACCAAACACTTTACAAAGTTTCTCTGCTGTCTGTGTTGTGATGATTCCTATCATAATAATACAGTTTTCCATAGGTTACTTTTCTGACTTAAGCTGAAATAAATCATGACTAACAGTTTTGCTAAGCATCTCTGTACAACTCAAATTAAAAAGAATAAGTTGGATCATTATATATTAATATATAGTCCTATGAAGATTTCTAATAACAGTTTATAGAAAAGGAGGGTTTGCTATATTTTTAAAACTAACTGAAAATAATATAAAACATTTTATAATAGACTAAAAAGGAATGAATTAGTGAAGCATCAAACTGTTTCTCAAGTTAAATTTATATATGAAACATCTTAGTTTTTGAGATTATTTGAAAATCTCTTACCATGCCTTTATCTGAAAACATTTAAAAACTAAAAACAATTAAATTTTGAGATCCATTTAATTTTTACTTCTTTTGAGCACCAGCATAAACATCTGCCATCTGGCATAGAAATTGCCTCATATTACAGGAGGAGAGATGAGATTTATTTAAAAGTTCTTTGTCTTTGATACTTTACCCTGCTGCATTTTCTAGTCATGTAATTTGAACCTGACTGTATTTAAATAACCATTTATCGCCATAATGGAAGAGCAGACTTAAAAAATACATAACTGCTGTCATTCCAGGAGACTGTATTAAGGAAACATAGAATTTGCCATTCTAGATCAGATCATTTGTCTGTCTTGTCTAACACTTGCCTCTGGCACTGGCCACTACTGAAGACAATGGCAAACAGCAGAAATATGCAACATGAGCACAAACCATTTTTTAGGCCCATAATTATTTTCTCAGTTGGTAATATTACACAACAGAACCAACCTCCACCTGTTTATATTATTATTATTTTCAATCAATAAACTCACCATTTCTGTTGAAATTGTTTTACTGAGTTTTATGTAGTAAAACATGGCATTTCTGCACATTCAATAATTTTGTTTTCTTGTTTTTTAACACTGTGCCTAAATATGAGGGAAACTTAGATTATGTAGGAAAAAGAATCGCTTTAATTTTGGCCCAGTTAATTCTAATAGAAAATGTATTTACTAAAATAGTCCAGCTTAAAAGTCCCCCAAATAACACTATCTAATTTTATACTAAATTTACTCTTGATAGTAGCAGAGTAATCCTATTCTGAGTGATTAATGGGTTGATCAGAATGTAGGCCTATAAATTTTTATCTTCCTTGACAACTCACCAGTGCTCTTGAAAAAAATATATATGGAGATTAATTCATTCTTTGCCTCATCTCTAAAGTTGTGAGTAGATGCATGAACTAGGCTACTTACCAAGTATACGGCCAGACACACCTGCTCTAGTGTACGTACACACACACACACACACACACACACACACTCCTCTCATCCCTCTCACCCATGTACCTGTCATACCAAGTTTTCTGCTGTCCCCCTATTCCATTATTTTCTTTGTCCTCTTCTAATCCCATCTCTACCTTTCCCTAAAATAGTATTAACTGATTTGCCTCCAAGGTTACTTACATTATCCACATTCTTCTATGAAACAACTATAACTCTTCAACAGATTTCTAAGTCCATAAAAAGGGTTATAGTCTTCTAACCAACTTCTCTCCTTACTAAATTTTTCCTTACTAAAAAAGCTGCTTACTAAATTTTCCTTCTTTTTTTCCCTTCGAAATCAGATATGCGGGGGTTGGGGGGTGGGGAAGAAGATTGAGTCAAAATAAATCTTTGTTAATTAGTGGCATGATTAAAATGATAAGTTTTATGATATGAATACCTGTTTTGAATGAGACCTAATTCTCAGTGTTCAGAAATAGTTTTAAAATAACTTAGGTCTAAATTAATTTGGGTGTAAAATGATTGGGATAAAATACCTGAAAACTCAGATAAGCTTGAAAAATGGTGTTAGTGGCTGGAAGTGAAATCACATGTTTCTTCCCCTCCAGAGTGATGTGTCAGCTTCTGATTCTTTTCCTAAAATGATGTCTTTTTAGGTTTTTTTCCCCACCAGGATTGTTGCAGGGGCTGCCTACACTATGAATTCACTGTTCCAGGTGGCCATTTTTCCTTCCTTTCTATTTTATTTGATAGGAAAGAGAAAAATTGAGAGGGGAGTGGGAGAGAGGGACATACACACAGAGAAGGAGGCAGACAGACCTACAGCACTATTTCACTGCTTGTGAAGATTTCCCCCACTGATAGAAACCAGGGATCTTGAACCCAGGCTTTTGTGCAAATTGACGTGTGTGCTCAACAGGGTGCACCACTGCCCAGACCTTCCATATTTGTTTTTATTCTTTTGGGGAAACAATGTAATCAAACCTGGCCACAGTAAGCCAAAGATAGCCCCTGGAAGTTCTTAGGTCATGAGTGAATTTTAGTTTCTCTTTAAGTGGGAATGCAGTTATAAATGGTTTATTTTAGGGTTTTTTCCTGAACTGGCATTAAAAAATGAAAGAGCTGGGGAGCGGGTTAAGCGCAGGTGGCGCAAAGCACAAGGACCGGCATAAGGATCCCGGTTCAAACCCCGGCTCCCCACCTGCAGGGGAGTCGCTTCAGAGGCGGTGAAGCTGGTCTGCAGGTGTCTATCTTTCTCTCCTCCTCTCTATCTTCCCCTCCTCTCTCCATTTCTCTCTGTCCTATCCAACAACGACAACAACAATAATAACTACAACAATAAAACAACAAGGGCAACAAAAGGGAATAAATAAATAAAATAAATATTAAAAAAAATGAAAGAGCTACTGTATTTTGGGGTCAAGAAAGCGAACCAGTGCTTTGTTTCCCCAACATTTAAAAAGTCCATCATGCATTGTCTCAAAAAAGAATTGAGGAGAGTGCATGATTTTCAGGAATTTTAAACTTCATTCAGGAAACTTGAAAATATCCATGTTAGGTCACGAGAGAGAGAGAGAGAGAGAGAGAGAGAGACAGAGACCGAGACCCCCAACTCACATCTTGATGGGAGACCCATGTAAATGTAAGTAAAGGCAGAAAGAGAGAGAAGCTCCTGAGAGCTACTACTCAACACTACCAAAAAATGAATTTAAAAAAAGCCTCTTTTTTCTCCCTAAAAGTGTTGGATAGTATGCCAGCTCCCCCTGGCTTCTGCTTAACACTATTCTGTTTACATAACCACTGCATTCTATTTACATAACCACTGTTAACAAGCACCACCCTCCCTCCAGGGCATTGGTGGTTCAGTGATAGGATTCTCGCCTGCTCCGCCCCTTCTTTGTCACACTCTGATTTTCACCAGTCACTTTTCTCTCCACCCTCTCTATATAACATCCTGTTTCCACCCTACTTGGAGAGTATAAAAACAGCTGCTCTTCTGATTAAAGACACTTGGAAATTACTTTCCAGCTCCGAGAGTTCCAGAGTGTATCTCCTGCGAAGTTAGTATGGCACGAGTTCCTGATCCCTCTCCCACTGGAGCCTAGATCAGCTCCAGTTGAGTTCTCTCCAACCCAGAGAACACTAGCTTGGGAAGAAGTACCCTCTGGCTATCCCAGCATAAAAGAAATGGAATGTTTCCCTGTAGCCAAGCTCTAAAGACATCTGAAAATCTTGAGTCAGTTCTTCATTTTTGTGCATTTTTAAGCTTTGTCTTTCCATGAGGGCAAGAAGAAATCCCTTGAAACAAACACTTCTTCCAGATATTATCAATTTCCACCTGTAATGTGAAGCAGATCTAGTCTTCATCCACAATTCATATCAACAGTTTTTAAATCTGTTGGCCAGAATCTTGATGTTGATCTAAGTTAAGGTCTATATTATCCCTCACTCAGTGGTTTGTTTGTTTGTTTTATTTTTTGGATAGAGACAGCCAGAAATCAAGAGGGGAGGGGGAGATAAAGAGGCGAGAGACAAAGAGATATCTGCACCCCTGCTTCACCACTCATGAAACTTTCCCCCCTGCAGATGGGGGTGGGGCCTCAAACCTAGGTCCTTGTGCATTGTAACATGTGCACTCAACCAAGTGCACCGACACCTGTCCCCAATTCAGTGGTTCTTTTTTTATTATTATTAAAATTTTTATCTTTATTTGTTGGATCGAGACAGCCAGAAATCCAGAGGGAAGGGGGAGATAGAGAGATAGAGAGACACCTGCAGCACTGCTTCACCACTTGCAAAGCTTTCCCCCTGGAGGTGGGGGTTGGGGGCTTGAACCTGGGTCCTTGTGCATTATAACATTCGCTCAACCAGGTGCGCCACCACCCAGCCCCTACTCAGTGGTACTTTTTAAAAAATATTTTATTTATTTATTCATGAGAAAGATAGGAGAGAGAAAGAACCAGATATTACTCTGGTACATGTGCTACCGGGGATTGAACTCAGGACCTCATGCTTGAAAGTCCAATGCTGTTGGTATGCATGAGACCCCTTCTGTTTCATTTGGTTTAAATCCCCCCTGCTTAACACTATTCTATTTACATAACCACTTCATTCTATTTACATAACCACTGTCAAGAAGTTCCACCCTCCCTCCAGGGCATTGGTGGTTCAGTGATAGGATTCTCACCTGCTCTGCCCCCTCCTTGTCACACTCTGATTTTCACCAGTCACTTTTCTCTCCACCCTCTCTATGTCACATCCTGTTTCCACCCTACTTGGCAAGTATATATAAAGACAGCATTGTGAGTTTTAGGGTAGAGTACCTAGAGCTTAGCTTAGCTCGGCTGCGTCCTGCATGAATAAAGAGATACTGCCTACAGCTCAACCATGAGTCCCTGGTTGTCTGTTACCCGCCCGTGAAGCCAGCCCAGCGAAAACAACATAACCCGTCGAAAACAACATATGGCGCCTACAACGTGGGACCAGACCTGCGCAACTCCCAGATAAGTGAAGACTTTGCCTACCTATGCACTATGGTCTTCTCTTCTACTTATGAAGAGGTTTGCCAAAGCCTCTACTGTTTCATTATGAGACAGTTTCTCTGTCTCTGGAACATTTTACTCTGGGCCACACTTTGGTTCCCTGACCAGAAACTTTGGTTTCTTATGACCGGGATCATAGAGCTTGGGAGATACATGGAGATTTCTCCTTGGACTTTCTGGATTCCCTCTCCCATATTTCCTGAGGAAAAGGACTACATTTTGCTCCGGGCCACAGTTTGGTTCTTTATGACCGTGATCTTAGACCTTGGGATATGCATGGGGATTTCTCCTGGGACTTTCTGGACTTCTTCTCAAATGTTTCCCATGTAGAAGGACTACTCTAGTTTGAAGAACATTCTTGAGTACCCTGGCAGTTCCCAAGTATGGAGACATGTGGTTAGTTCTACTCTCCTGATTGGATTCTTTCTTCGATGGGAAGACGCTTTTAAAAATGGGTGCCTGAAGCAATCCAGCAGGAACAGTCTGAAGCACCCTAAATGGAATTTCGAGGAGCTTTTTGGACTAGGACGCCCTCCGGGGATTCTTAATCCTACATTGTGAGATCTTGATAATCTGGTTCAAGTTGCGTTTCATAAGAGAATGATTTGAATGACTGAATTTTTGTTTGACATTGACTTAAAAAAAAATGCTGGATGCAGCCATGATTTCTAGAGACATCCAGAAACAATCCAAAAAATTGTTTTTAACCTCCTTTGATTTCTCTTTTACTTCTTGACATGAATCTGAAACGTTTAATCCTGAAAACTGTATGAGTTATGGGTGGGGCAGATAGTGCAATGATTATGTTAATTATTCCCATGCCTGAGGCTTTTAACCGTGGTTCTTCTGTTTACCTTTCCACATTTTATTGAGTTTAAACTGTTTAAACAACCTTAAAATCATACTAGAAAGGACTTCCAATTATAAAGGAGTTATCAATTATAGTAAACTTCTAATCTGCTACAAGTTTTGTTTGACAAGTGAATTTCAGCTATCAAGTCTTCACATGAAAAAGCATCTACTCAAATGAAAATTTCTGAAAATCCATTTGGACCCCTGTTCTCTGACATCGCCCACAAGATGGAATGACTACAACACACCCCCGGAAACCAATGAAGTGACCTGGCACGACCTGAAGAAACAGATTCACAGACTCCAAAGCTCACTCTCTACAGAAAAGCAGAATTCTGGTGGCCAACATTCCCCATCGAGACAGACGTGCAGCATTTCATCCTCCGGCATTTTCTTCTGTGGTCAGCTACTTTGGACTGACACCTCCATTGGACTTACTGGTGCACACTGCTGTGTTTCTCAAAGACTAACTTCAGCCAATTGCCTTGAGACTTTATAGACCATGTCCCCTCTCCTGCAGGCTCTGCCCCGGAGGCAGAAAACTCCTCCTCCTTATTAGGTTATGCCCACCGAGGCATGAAGCGCCCCAAGAGGCAAGAGATGCCCACAGAGGCAGGAAACGCCCTTTGAGGCAAGAGATGTCCCCAGAGGCATGAAGCATTCCCAGAGGCAAGAAATGCCATTTCGCCTGCTAGGCCTTGCCTTTTGAGGCAAGAAACGTTCCCCTTGACATCACACTAGTTATTGCTGCTGGCCTATTTTGTTTTCCATGTCTTATGCCAGTTCTTTTGAAAACGCCTGTACGATATACGTTTCTGTTCACCCCACAATGGCCATTAGTTAAAAAGAAAGGGGGAATTGTTGGTATGCATGAGACCCCTTCTGTTTCATTTGGTTTAAATCCCCCCTGCTTAACACTATTCTATTTACATAACCACTTCATTCTATTTACATAACCACTGTCAAGAAGTTCCACCCTCCCTCCAGGGCATTGGTGGTTCAGTGATAGGATTCTCACCTGCTCTGCCCCCTCCTTGTCACACTCTGATTTTCACCAGTCACTTTTCTCTCCACCCTCTCTATGTCACATCCTGTTTCCACCCTACTTGGCAAGTATATATAAAGACAGCATTGTGAGTTTTAGGGTAGAGTACCTAGAGCTTAGCTTAGCTCGGCTGCGTCCTGCATGAATAAAGAGATACTGCCTACAGCTCAACCATGAGTCCCTGGTTTTCTGTTACCTGCCCTTGAAGCCAGCCCGGCGAAAACAACTTAGCCCGCAAAAAACAACACAATGCTTTATCCACTGCACCACCTCCTGGACCACTACTCAGTGGTTCTTAATGGGAGTAGTTTGATCTCAGGGTTCCTGTCTTCCTGAGACATTTAGTAATGATGAGAGGCATCTTTTAACAGTTACTACTCTTGGTTGGTGTCAACATAAAGTGGGCAGAGGTCCAGATACTACTGCTAATCATTATACAATGTACAAGACCCATATCAAAGAATTGTCTAGTGCCAATAATCTGTAGTGCTGAGATCAGAATCCCTGCACTAATTGAAGGGCATTAGAAGAATCACAGGGCGTGTTAAATGGCTGGCCATAGACTCTAGGGATGAGGGTTCTATGCACTGTGCTGTCAGCTGAAGCAGGCATGTATATAATTGAAAAAGCCCGCTGACTTCTAGTGCCCATGTTTCCGTATTCCTCTCTGTGGAGCAGGGGAGAGCCCTTCTTGGCATTTCTGATTAATTCCTCAGTTTTCTGTTGTTCCTGACAATTATCCCCCACACCTTTCCTGAGTGCTTTATCTGGGTTTGGGTTGGGTTGGCCTTGTCCTTTTTTTTTTTTTTTCCACTGATCTACAGAACTCTGTGCCAGTCAGTGTAAGCACTGAGAATACAGTGCCCCCAAGTTAATGCTAAGTAACAGCCATTGTTGTCTTCTGTAGGGCCTTTGCTTGCTCAGCAGCTGCATGTCTAGCCTGCACGTTCTGCACCATGCCAGGACAGAGTGAAAGGAGATTTGTTCTATAACCTTCCACAGAAAGGATCATTTCCTGAGCAAATTCTAGATGAAAGGCATACTTGGTTGACTGTAAATACAGGCACCATGACATTCCCTGGGTGGCACCAGTAAATATCCACTTATCTTCCCCACCCCACTTGCTGCAGCTGCTCAACTTTTTTTTTTTTTTCTATTTAACCATATCATGCAAAACAAGGAAGCAAAATGCCACTAAGGTGACAACAGATGTAAAACTATCTTTGCAGCTTGAGATGAAGAATTTTAGGGTAATATTCTTAGTTTAGAGTTCCTAAAAGGGGGCAGGGGAGGTATGTCATTATCTCTCTTCTTTCCTACTAATTTCAACTCAACAAAACCACACATTAAAAAAAAGGAAGTCGGGTGATAGAGCAGCAGGTTAAGTGCATGTGGCACAAAGCGCAAGGTCCTGCGTAAGGATTCCGGTGGTTCAAGCCCCCGGCTCCCCACCTGCAAGGGGAGTCGCTTCACAATGGTGAAGCAGGTCTGCAGGTGTCTGTCTTTCTTTCCCCCTCTGTCTCCCCCTCCTCTCTCCATTTCTCTCCATCCTATCCAACAATGATGACATCAATAACAACAGTAACTACAACATTAAAACACGGGCAACAAAAAGGGAATAAATATTTTTTTAAAAAGATAAAAAATTCTGTCCTTCTGAATTTCATACAAACTTGCCAAGATTCTTGGATCTTCAGAAAAGACATTCAGAATGGTCCCTGATCTGTATACATTTCCTTAACATATTCTCACATGGTTAATCGTAAGAATGAGTACTGTATTAGACCGAGGATTGACCTGATTCCCCATTGTCATTGCTGTTTTCTCCCCCAAACATGCTCTCCCTCCAGACATAGAACATGCTGTCCTCACCCCACTGTCGCTTTTATGGATTGATGACTCCTGTTGAAGTAGTGGCACAGGGTCACCCTCAGATCATTATTGACTGAGAGCAGTAGGGATAATAACGGTGATGGTAAAATCCAAATTCAGGGAAGACCTGGGTTTGGTTCAGATGCCTGTGTATTTGTGCATGGTGTGAAAGGTGTACTAAGCAGGTATTAATCTTATTTCCTCCTCTCATTTTACATGAAAGCTGTCATTATTGGGATAAGAATAAAATGAACATAAGTGTGATAAATGCTCAGTGCACGTGGGAGTCAATATGCACTCTGAGAGAGCATTGCTAATCAGCCAGTGCACTAGGCTAATGCACCATGTGAGCAGGAACCTCTGAGAGCTTCTAAATTTGTAACTCAGGGAAGCTTGGCATTTAACTTGGGCTGCTTTGGGCTTAAGGTGAAACAAAGGGGACAATCATGTTCCATTTGTGGATCACAGTAGCAAATTGTGTTTCAGAAGGTGCCTTTGCGAGACCATGTAGAACACAAAGCCGTTTCCACATCCCTGACAAGGCCTAGCACATACATGAGTTCCTTAATGAATGTTAAATAATGTTAATAGAACTGGTTGGGGGAGTACCTTGCCTATTGTTTTCATGAGCAATGAAATGGAAGGGTAAGAGCATCAATTAGTTCTCAGTTGGAAGGCTTTGATTTATGTTTTAAAGTTGATAAATGAGATTTCTTAAACGCTAGTGCTGGAGAGTCTATGCTATTGAGGATCTGTCAACATTTAAAACATACTTTTAAAACTTTATTTTTAATTATTTATAGATAAATGAATCGCTGTGCTTCTGTGGCGCTCAAGATTGCTGGCATAGCTCTGTTGTTAACAGCTCTTAAAAACCTTTGTTTCTCTCACTCCTATAAGTTGGTGAGCTGGCCAAATAAGAAGTTAGTAATTCTGTTAACCCAAATACAAAATATTTCTTATTGATTCTTAAAGAAGAGTGAAACAAATAATGGTTGAACTAAATAGAAGTATGACCAGATGGTAAAATGACTATGGCATATCATTTTTTTTACTTATTCCTTTTTTTTTTTTTTTTTTGGCTTGTGTTGTCACTGGAGTGTCACTGCTCCTGGGTGACTTTTTCAGATGGAGAGACAGAAACAGAGACGCAGCAGGAAAAACACCATAGCACCAAAGCTTCCTTCAGTACAGTGGGGGCTGGACTTGACCCTGGGCCACGTGTATATGACAAACCACTATCCAGGCGAGCTCTCTTTCCAGCCCTTTACATTTATTCCTTTAACCAGAATATTGATCATCGCAGGATTATGGTATTGCTGGCAGTCAAACCTGAGATTTCTAAGCCCTTGGGCATAAAAGTCTGTTACAGAAATTGCAGTGCTATTTCCCTAACCCTATGGTAGGTCATTCAATTTTTTTTTTTAAAAAAGCTTATTAATTTTAAAATATTGCAGAATCTCACAGTTATGGCTTTCTACCTCTCTATGTATATGAGACTCATAATACCCATCAGCAAATTTCTAGTGCCACCCTATCAAAAATTTATCTCTAAGTGAGTGGGCAGTAGTGCACCAGTATAGGGTACACATGACCATGCTCACGGACTCAGGTTCAAGCCCATAGCCCCACCTGCAGGTGCCTCAGGTCTCTCTTTCTCTGTCTTCCCCTTCCCTCTCAACTCCTCTCTGCCCTGTCAAATAAAAGCAAATAATATCCATTAAGTTTTTTTTAAGTTTCCACAAATACTTTTAAAGCAATTATTGGGGTGGGGTGGGGGGTCGTACACCTGGTTAAGCACACGTAATATGAAGCACAAGGACTGGTACAAAGATCCAGGTTCGAGCCCCCAGCTTCCCACCTGCAGGGGGGTGGCTTCACAAGCTTAAGTGGTGAAGCAGGTCTGCAGGTGTCTGTCTTTCTCTTCCCCTCTGTCTTCCCCACCTCTCTCTATTTCTGTCTGTCCTATCCAACAACAGCAGCAGCAACAACAACAATAACAGCCACAAAGACAGTGGGGAAAAAAGATGGCTGCCAGGAGCAGTGGATTCAAAGTCCAGGTGCTGGAGTCCCAGCAATAACCCTGGAGACAAAATAAATAAAAACTGGGATGTTAGTGGTTTACAGTCTTGAACACATAGGCACAGCCTCTCTTTATTTTTTTATTAATGGGAAAGGAGGAGAGAGAGAATCAGACATGACTCTGGTAAATGTGCTGCCAGGGATTGAACTCAGGACCTCATGCTTGAGAGTCCAGTGCTTTATCCACTGTGCCACCTCCGGCCACTATGCACAGCCTCTCATGTCTTCTTGATTGTTGTCTAGGAGATAAACAGGGACCTCAGTGTCCCTTCATTTTACCTTTTCTCTCCTTTCCCAGAGTTTTTTGCTTTATGTGCTTTATAGGTGCAATATGCCACACCTAGTTCAAGTTTGGTCTTGTCCTCCCTTACTGTATTTATTTATTTATTTATTTATTTATTTATTTATTTATTTATTGTCACCAGGGTTATCATGGGGCATGGGGTCAGCACTGTGAGTTCACTGCTTCTGGCAGCAAGTGAGGAGTAGGGGCTTGAACCTGAATCCTTGCACATGGTCATATATGTACTTAACTGGGTGAGCCACCACATGCCTCTCCTATTCTTTATTCTTAAGTGCCACCTACAAGTAAGGTCCTTCAGTATTGGTCTTTCTCTTTCTGGCTTGTTTGAGTCTACGTTATGCCTTCAAGTTCTGACCACTGTATCAGAGAGGAGATGGCCTCATCATTTTTACTGCCTGCATATTCCTCCATGGTGTATATGTAATAGGACTCTCTTAGTCATTCTTCTGTTATTTGGCACCTGGGTTGCTTCCAAGGTTGAGCTATTACAAACTGTGCTGCCATGAACACTGATGTGCATAGATCTTTTTCTTCTGAGTGAATCTCTAGTAGGAGAAGGATTGCTGAGTCATAAGGTTGGTCCATCTCTTGAGTTTTATTTGGTTGAGGTGATAGCACAAGGACTTTGGCTGGCACTGGGTGCAGTGACGTGTATACACACATATAAGTGTATGATTCTCAATCCTGAAATCTTATAATTTGTGGTTTGATGATAAGTTAATAAAAATGGTGAAGAAATAACTCTCTACCCATCCTTTTTATTTTATTAGTGATTTAACAGCAATATAGGGTAGAGAGTAACTGCTCCCAAACTTGAAGAGGATACATAATAAATACAATTAACTGTTTACCACATAGACCTGACCCAGGGCCACATCCATTCACATTTACACAGGAGCCTGTAGAACCTCAGAATCCCTGTTAGTCTGAGCTCGTAGTCCATGGTCACAGCTGGGAACATTGTAGGCTGCACTCACCTCAGGACAAGTCTTCAATGTTCCTGATGGAAGTGACCAGTGATAGTAGAGAGAAGGATCTGTTGGAGTTCTAGGCCTATCCCTCTACCTGTCCTTCCAGCCCCACTATTTGATGTAATGAACACACACAGGTCACTAGTTCTTTCTCCTGTCATTTCCAGGGTTTCACTACTCCATGTAGACTTTCTCCAATAAAGAGAGGCAGAGACACAGAGGGGAAATATAGCACAGCACTGAAACTTTGCAGCAGAGGCAAGGCTCAGACTTGGGTCTCACACATGACAATGTAGGCACACCCCCAGCTTCATCTTATTTTAAAATTTAAATTATATATTAGGTTAGCTGACAGATAGCAAGGACATAGCAACATAGATAGGGAGCCAGCAGTAGTTGTGAAGTAACTAGCCATTTTAGATAAAAACAGCTGAAAGCTGTGGTATATATACACAATGGAATACTATGCAGCTATCAAGAACAATGAACCCACCTTCTCTGACCCATCTTGGACAGAGCTAGAAGGAATTATGTTAAGTGAACTAAGTCAGAAAGATAAAGATGAGTATGGGATGATCCCACTCATCAACAGAAGTTGACTAAGAAGATCTGAAAGGGAAACTAAAAGCAGGACCTGACCAAATTGTAAGTAGGACACCAAAGTAAAAACCCTGTGGTGAGGGGTAGACATGCAGCTTCCTGGGACAGTGGGGGGTGGGAGTGGGCGGGAGGGATGGGTCACAGTCTTTTGGTGGTGGGAATGGTGTTTATGTACACTCCTAGCAAAATGTAGACATATAAATCAGTAGTTAATTAATATGAGAGGGGGAAAATCAGTTGTATGTCTCAAAGTTTCTCAAAACACAAACTGAATCTTTTTTATATATAGGCTCTGTATTTGATGTGAGGACTCTTTCAAAAGCCTAGACCAAGTAGATTAGAAGCATCCAATAGCACAGCTATATACAAGATACTGGATACTGTACAGCAAACCATAACAAAAGGGCTTTTCAAAGTTAACCCAATTACCAAATAATGTGATGATAACATTAACTATCGATTGTCTTTTTGAACCCTAAGACAGCAGGAACCTCACATCTCCACTATAGAGCCCCTACTTCCCCCAGTCCTGGAACCCTTGGATAGGACCCGCTTTCCCGTATGTGTCTCCCAATCCAAAGCAAATAATATTGCATCCGCCGATCACAACCTAACCAACGCAATGATTGCCACCTCAACATGCTTCACCTCAGACTGTGTCCAGAGATTTCACGTGTGGAATGACAACCCTTCAGCTTCATTACTCGGGTGAGACCTTTCCTTTTATAGTACACTCTAATTTCATCTCAGGTAGTTCACTTTCTAACAAAGTCCCATAACCTAGATATACACCAGTTTCTGTGAGAGAGAGCTTATGTTCACATGTTTCCATAAACTACTGCAAAATATATACCTGAAAGCAGAAGTACACTAGAGTTTTCAGTGAGTACCTCCCTAACACTTCCTCTCCACTATTCCAAGCTTGGAATCCATGATTGCTCAACAAATTGTTTGGCTTCGTATGTTAACTCTGTTTTCAATCACCAGGTTCCAGATGCCACCAGGATGCTGGCCAGGCTTCCCTGGATTGAAGACCCCACCAATGGGTCCTGGATCTCAGCTTCCCCAGAGACACACCTTACTAGGGAAAGAGAGAGGCAGACTGGGAGTATGGACCGACCAGTCAACGCTGATGTTCAGCGGGGAAGCAATTACAGAAGCCAGACCTTCTACCTTCTGCAACCCTCAACGACCCTGGGTCCCTGCTCCCAGAGGGCTAGAGAATGGGAAAGCTATCATGGGAGGGGGCAGGTTATGGGGATTGGGTGGTGGGAATTGTATGGAGTTGTACCCCTCCTACCTTATGTTTTTGTTCATTAATCCTTTCTTAAATAAAAAATTTTTAAAAAAACAGCTGATTTACTATTAGATAAATCAAATCTATGCTCTGTAATTTTTTTAATTTCTTTTCCCTTTTGTTGCCCTTGTTTTTTTTTTTAATTAATTAACTTATTTATTTATTCTCTTTTGTTGCCCTTGCTGTTTTTGCTCTCCGCTGGGGTTGGACCAATTTATATCCCCATCAGCAGTGCAGGAGGGTTCTTTTCACCCCACAACCTCTCCAGCATTTGCTGCTGTTACCTTTTCTGATGTCTGACATTCTCACAGTAGTGAAGTGGTATCTCATTGTTGTCTTGATTTGCATTTCTCTGACAATCAAAGACTTGGAGCATTTTTTTCATGTGTTTCTCTGCCTTTTGGATCTCTTTTGTGGTGAATATTCTGTCCATGTCCTCTCCCCATTTTTGGATGGGTTTTTTTTCTTGTTGTTGAGTTTGGTAACCTCTTTATATATTTTGGTTATTAGCCTCTTATCTGATGTATGGCATGTAAAGATCTTCTCCCATTCTGTGAGGGGTCTCTTGGTATGGGTAGTGGTTTCTTTTGCTGTGCAGAAGCTTTTTAATTTGATGTAGTCCCAGAGGTTTATCCATGTCTTAGTCTTCTTTGTCATTGGATTTGTTTCATTGAAGATGTCTTTCAAATGTATGCAGAGAAGAGTTCTGCCAATATTTTCCTTTAAGTATCTGATAGTTTCTGGTCTAACATCCAAGTCCTTGATTCACTTGGAATTTACTTTTGTATTTGGTGAAATATGGTGGTTCAGTTTCATTCTTCTGTGTGTTTCAACCCATTTTTTCCAACAACATTTGTTGAAGAGACTGCTTTCCCCATTTAATAGTCTGGGCATCTTTGTCAAAGATTAGATGTCCATAAGTGTGGGGGCTTATTTCTGGGCTCTCAATTCTATTCCAATGGTCAGTGTATCTATTAATGTTCCAGTACCAAGCAGTTTTGATGACAATGGCCCTATAATACAATTTAAGATCTGGGAGTGTGATGCCACCAGTTCTGTTCTTTCTTCTCAAGATTGTTTTGGCAGTTGTAGGTCTTTTCTGGTTCCAGTTAAACATTTGTAGCATTTGTTCTATTCTCCTAAAAAATGATCTTGGGATCTTGATGGGGATAGCATTAAATTTGTGTATGGCTCTGGGTAGTATATTCAGTTTGATGATGTTAATTCTGCCTACCCCTGAACATGGAATGTCTTTCCACTTCTTTGTGTCTTTTTCTATTTCCCTGAGTAGTGACTCATAATTTTCAGTATATAAGTCTTTCACTTCTTTGGTTAGGTTAATTCCTAGACATTTTATTGTTTTTGTTGCTATAGTAAAATGGATTGATTTCTGGATTTCATCTTCTTCTAAGTTAGTGTTTGCAAAGAGGAATGGCACTGACATTTGAATGTTAATTTTGTAGCCTGACACCTTACTGTATTGATGTACTGATGATTTCCAAAAGCTTCTTGCTGGATTCCTTAGGTTTTTCTATGTATACTATTATGTCGTATGCAAATAGGAAGAGTTTGACTTCTTCTCTTCCAATCTGTGTGCCTTTAATTCCTTGCTTCTGCCTGATTGCAATGGCAAGAACTTCCAACACTATGTTGAATAATAATGTTGATAGTGGGCAGCCCTGTCTAGTACCTGATCTGAGGGGAAATGCTTCCAGTTTTTCACCATTGAGTATGATGTTGGCTGTAGATTTGCTATATATAGACTCTACTATCTTGAGGAATTTTCTATCTATTCCCATTTTTTGTAGTGTTTTGATCATAAAGGGATGTTATATTTTGTCAAAGGCTTTTTCTGTATCTATTGATATGACCATGCAGATTTTGGTCTGTGTTGCTGTTAGTATATTCCTATAGCTCTTTCAGTGGATGTTTGATGTATTTAGATGGCTTCTCATTGGGTGCATAGATGCTAATAATTGTTAAGTCCTCTTGATTTACTGATCCTCTGAGCATTAAGTAATATCAATCCCTATCTTTTTAAATTTTACTTATTTTAAAGACTATCATGTCAGATATGAGAATAGCTTGGTGATAGTTGATTCAACTGTTGCTTGTCTGAGAAGGTTTTTATGCCTCCATCCAGTGTAAATGACAGTTTAGCATGATATAGTAGTCTTGGTTGAAAGCCTTTCTCATTGAGCACTCAATATATATCTTGCTATTCTCTTCTGGCCTGTACTGTTTGTGTGGAGAAGTCTGCTGCTAATCTTATGGGTGTTCCTCTGTAGGTGACTCTTTGTTTTTTCTCTTGCAGCCTTCATGATCCTTTCTTTATCCTTATTCCTTTCTGTTCTATATATGATGTGTCTTGGTGTCTTTAAGTCTGGGTTAATTCTGTTTGGGACCCTCTGGGCTTCTTGAACCTTTATGTCTTTTATGTTGTCTATTGTAGAAAATTCTCAGCTATTATGTCCTGAAGAATGCTTTCTTCCTCTCCCTTTCTGCTGCTGGTAAGTCAATAATGCATATATTATTTCTTTTGAAGTCATCCCATGGGTCTCTGTTGCTGTTTTTAGTATCTCTTAACTCTTCTTGAGATCTCTTACTTTTTCTTAGTTGTCTCTAATTCGTCCTTAATGTTGCTAATTCTGTCTTCAGCCTCATTTATTCTATTCTCTCTCCCCCATCTTGTTTTCTGGAGTTTATCTATTTTGTTACCCTGTTCTGATACTTTTTTAGCTTGTTCAGTTAGTTGTGTTCTTAGCTCAGCTATTTCAGCTTTCTAATGACCTGAGATAATTAATGCTTTCTTCCAAAGTATCATTAGTTGTGTCTGCATTTCTGATGACAATTCTTTCAAACTCTTCACTCATTCCTATGATTATTTCTTAACTAATGCTTGGATGTTGACCTCATTATTAGGTGCTTCAACCTTTGGGGCGCGTTTAGCTGGACTCTTGTCCTGTTTCATTTCTCCAATATTTCTTCTTCTTGGTTTAACCATCCTATATAGTATGTTATGAGGTCCCTCTCTCAGTACTTTTCAAATTACTGATAGGTATTGCCTGGATTGACTTGTGTCTAAGTAAGGTAATTAAAAGGTTCACAGTTGTAGAAATTGCCAGTTGTTTCAATATTATTTTAATCCCTGAGTTGGAGCTCAGTGGCTTAAAAGCCTCTTTTGTTCTTTTTCTTCCCTGTAGGCTATGGAAGCTTGAGGGCTTTTAAACTATTAGTAGGCTTCTTAGCTTAATCACTGACTCCTGACCAAGAGATAAAGCAGGGTGGGGGAGAGATAATGCAGTGGTTATGCAAAGAGACTTTCACAGCCCCTCCACTAGGTCACTGAGGTGATCTTTTCCTGAATTTCCTGGTTAGTTCTGTGTCCCCTGGTGTCAGCACAGGGCCTTCCCCCTGATGCTTCAGCTTCTGAGGGCAGTAGCAATGAAGACTCACAGTTGTATTTGGTGAGTGTTAGGGGATTCCTCTCCTCCCTTCAACCATCTTTTTGTTGGTGAAAGAGACTGGAGGTGGTGTCTCAACTGGTAAACAAGCCACTTAATCTCTCCCTAGGCTCCTCTCTGTCCATGAGCCACAAGTATTTGCACTCACTGGTGATTTGGTGGGTTCCTGAAGTTGTTCTAGTTCTGCCTTGTTGCAGTCCCAGATGATCTCCTTTAGTATTTACTCAATATTCCATTCCTTTTAATGACTAAGCAGTAATCCATTATTAATATATACCACATATTTTTTTAATTGTTGCTGTTGCTGTTGTTGGATAGGACAGAGAAGTCAAGAGGGGAAGGGGGATACAGGGGGAGAGAAAGATAGACACCTACAGACCTGCTTCACCACTTATGAAGTGACCCCCTTGCAAGTGGGAAGCCAGGGTCTCAAACTCAGATCCTGAGCCATTCTTGTGCTTTGTACTGTGCTACTGTCCAGGCCCTATATCACATGTTTTAATGGACTTCATTGATGACTGACATAAGCTTTCATGAGAAAAACTTTCACAATGACATGTTAAGGTGTACATGTGATGATTTTACATTCACACACACATGCACACACATTGTGAAATGATTGCCAAAATCAAGCCAATGAATACATCAGTAACCTCACATTATTATCATTTTTCCTGTTTGTATATAGTGAGAACTCTTTGTATTATCTTTATTTTGTTGTATAGAGACATCTAGAAATCAAGAGGGAACAGGAAGAAGGAGAAGGAGAATATGAGGGGGAGAGAGACCCCTGCAGCCCTGCTTCACCACTCGCAAAGCTTTCACCCTGCATGTGGGGAATAGGGGCTGGAACCTGGGTCCTTGCACATTGTGACATATTTGCTCAATCAGGTGCACCACCACCTGGCTCTGTGAGAACTCTATAAGATCTGCTCTTTCTTAAAATGTTAAGAATACTACACAGTTGTCATTAAAGTTGTAATGTTATACATCAGATTCCCAAGACATACTCATCTCAGAGCTGAAAGTGTGTACCTCTGACCATCACCCTGCATTACCTGTTCACCATCTCATGGCACGTTAAAAACAAAACAGGTTCTCATACATATATGTATGTACCCTACGAAATGAGCCACTTCCCACCCCCTCCAAATTGAATTTAAAAAAAGTCAAAACATCACAAAAATGAGCCATAAATTATGTCAGATTAAAAACTACGAAATGTCTAGATGAAAACTTTACAATACCAGAACAAAGAACCCTTAGAATAGACACAAAGAAGGTATGATCTATAAAGAAAGAAAAAGTTGATGAATTAAGATTTCATTGAAATAAAATTCTGATTTTTAAGGAAAAAATTGTAAGTTATGGGTAAAATATTTGTAATGGACACTTCTGATAGAGAACTTACCAAATACATTTTAAAATGTTCTTACAGATTAATAATAAAAAGACCAACAAATGGGGCCTAATTGTGGCATACCTGGTAAAGCATCTGTGTTACAAAAAGACCAACAAATCATGCTTTATATCTGAAACCAATGCTGTATATTAGCTATACCTCAATAAAATAAGTAAACTAGGGGATGAAGAAGAGAAAGAGAAGGGCAAGGAACCTAAATCACTTTAATATAGTATTGACAGTACTTGAGACAATCTGTATTCTCTGGAACAAGTAATGGAAGCTTAAATATATTATTTATACTTGCAAAGGGAATGATAGAAGCATTGAAAACATTGGCAAGTTAGCTAATGAGATAAAAGATGCGATTTGAATCCTTATCTTCATGATTCTTCTTCTAGTGTTTGCCCTTCTTCCATAGCCAGTCAACAGCATCAGGTTGAAAGCTGTCAGGAGCTGCTTGTTGCTGGCTTTGAAAGTGACTGGGATCCATGTGGATTCAGTCGGCTAGGAAGGATGGTCAGTTTCCCCAATGAATGGGTACTCACAGGATGCACCACGAGAAGGTCGATCCAATGCATCCCAATCTTCATGATGAGGAAGTTGAATATATATTTTACTCAACAAATTTAAGGAGTGAAACTGAACTATTTACTTAGCAGTGTCACAGTAACCAATAGAAGACTGAAAAAGAATATGGTGAGAAGTGATTTCCTCTGGGGAATGAGTCTAGAAAGAGTGAAGTTGAGCTTAACCCCCCCCCCTTCATTACTAAAGTTTCAGCACTTCAGACTAACGTTTTTTTTATTTTGTTTTGTTATATGCTTCCTTCAGTGCAGTGAGAGCTGGGCTTGAACTTGTGTTGTATCCCTGACAAAGCTAGCACACTCCCCAAGGAAGCTATCTTGCCAGCCTATGAGCTTGAATTCCAATGCTTTCCTTTATCAGTCATGCTGTGCAATTTTATTTTATTTTTATTTATAAAATGGAAATATTGATAAGATGATAGGATAAGAGGAGTACATTTCCACACAGTCCCCACCACCAGAATTCCGTATCCCATGCCCTCCCCATATAGCTTTTCTATTCTTTATCCCTCTGGGAGTATGAACCCAAGGTCATTATGGGGTGCAGAAGATGGAAGGTCTGGCTTCTGTAATTGTTTTCCTGCTGAACATGGGCTTTGACAGGTCTATCCATACTCCCAGCCTGCTTTTTTCCCTAGTGGGGCAGAGATCTAGAGAGGTGGGGCTCTAGGACACATTGGTGGGGTCCTCTGCCCAGGGAAGTGTGGTTGGCATCATGGTGACATCTGGAACCTGGTGGCTGAAAAAGAGGTAAGAGGGAGTCGGGCTGTTGCGCAGCGGGTTAAGCGCAGGTGGCGCAAAGCACAAGGACCAGCATAAGGATCCCGGTTCGAACCCCGGCTCCCCACCTGCAGGAGAGTCGCTTCATAGGCAGTGAAGCATGTCTGCAGGTGTCTATCTTTCTCTCCTCCTCTCTGTCTTCCCCTCCTCTCTCCATTTCTCTCTGTCTTATCCAACAATGACAACAACAATAATAACTACAACAATAAAACAACAAGGGCAACAAAAGGGAATAAATAAATAAAATAAATATTAAAAAAAAAAGAAAAGAAAAAGAGGTAAGATACAAAGCAGAACAAATTGTTGACTAATCACTTGATTTTAACCAATTTGTATATGTGGGCAAACAAGATAACATTTGACAATATATCAAGCCACTATGTAAAGTTACTCAGTGGTTTTTCACTGGTGTTTGAATGAAGATACTTATAGCCCAAAAGACCATAAAGAACTCAGTCTCTGTGCCTTAGTCTATCCTCCTCACACTGCCCTCTCTGCTCTAGATGCTCTGTTTTTCCGGTTTTTCAAAGCGTGGTATACTGTCTTACCCCCAAATCTGATTTTTGGTATTCTCTCTGTCTGAAATGGTCTTCACTGTTCAATCATCTTCTTCTCCATCGCCTCAATCCAGTAAAGTAAAGTAGTCAACCTTTTAAATTCCTGAAGTCTTCTGTGTTCTGCTTCCTCCCCAGACTAATTCAGGTTTCTCTTTCCTACATTATTATAGAATCATATCATTTTCTTAGTACCTTATTTTCTATTTTGAAATTATACCTTACCAATATAATTATTTGATTAATGTCAATCTTCTTAACTAAACATCTTGGGCAGTGATAGCCTGGATTTTTTTTAAAAATTATTTTTAATTATCTTTATTTATTTGATAGAGACAGCCAGAAATCAAGAAGGAAGGGGGAGATGAGAGAGACAGAGAGACACTTGCAGCCCTCCTTCACCACTTGTGAAGCTTTCCCCCTGCAGATAGGGGCCAGGGGCTTGAACCAGGGCCCTTGTGCATTGGAACATGTGTGCTCAACCAGGTGTGCCACCACCTGGCCCCTGTATTTTTTTAATTGTCATTATTTTTGAAACTGTTAACTAGGCATGAAACAGTAAAATACTGAACAAATAAGTCATTTTTGAACTTTTAAGTTGAGAGAGAAAAAGGTCAGGTTATAGTCTGTCTAAGAAAGTTTCAAATTCATTTTCTCCTTTATCTTAAGAGAGTAGTGGTTGGTACTCATGATTTCTATCTTAATATCTCCATTGCATGTTTGTATTTTCTAAGATTGAGCAAGATATGTCTTAATATTCTTTCGGTAATAAATACTTACACTGTTGTCTATGTATTCCTGGTGGACCTTCTCATGATTGATAAGCACTCAGAGCTCATAAGGTATCTGGATTGCTTATGTTTCTTTGTTTACAATCCAGGGCATCAACTAATCATCTCCCAGTGTTCATCATTGTTTTTTATTTTCTTAACAGAAAATTCTTTAGGGACAGAGTTTTTTTTTTGTTTGTTTGTTTCTCGTTTCTCTTATTTAATGCGGTATTTTACCTGAGTCTGAACATAATTTGATTATCACAGTACTCCAGCTATAAGGAGTCTAAACTTTAGAGAGATTAGATGGCTTATTAAGTGTCATACCTGGGAGAGAACCTGCTTTGTGTGGCCTTGTTCAGTTACAGTCCTCACCTTACTGTGCTATCTTTCCCTCTCTCCCTGTCTCTGATTCTTTCTGTCTGAAAAACCATCCCAGAAGGATGGGGATGCAGCACAGCCAGTAGGTCGCACACATTACCTTCTGCAAGAACCTGGCTTCAATCCCCTGGTCTGTACCTCCAGGAGGGGAAACACTTCACAAGTGTTGAAGCAGTATTGGAGCTCTCTCTATCTCCCTCCTCCTCCCTCTCTTTCCTTCTCTCCCCCACATCTCTCTCTCCCCCATCCCTCTCTCTCCGCTCCTCTGTTTTTGACTCCTCTGTTTTTGACTCTATCGAAATGAAGGGACTGGGGGTGGGGGGAGAGGAGCAAGGGCTGCCTGAACAGCAGAGTCCTGCAAATGCTGAGTTTCAGGAAAAAACCCTGGTTGAGGAGAGACAGATCCCAGAGTTTTAAAGACCCAAAGACAGCATCCCTTCCCCCATAAAATAACCATACAACTGTTAGAAATAGGTCAGAGCCAATTTTCCCATTCCATCTCTGGTAAGTTAAAAAAAAATATTGACATTATTTTGGTAAACTACTGCAGTTTCTAATGGAGGGAATGAGGACATAAAACTCATGGTGGGAATGGTGTGGAATTATAACCCTGTTATAACTCTGAAAAATATTAAGTCACTAATAAAAAAAATAAGAATTATCTCTAACTTGTTGCCTCTATGAAAAAGAATTACCCATCTACTTATCACCAATTAATTCCATTGTCTTTTTTGTAATAGTATACTTTCTCACTTGATTATTTTAATTCCTTTGGCCAGCAAAATGTACAGAGAAATATCATGTGCCATATCTATATAAATGCTTTAGCAATCATTGATTATGGTCATTGTTTTGTTTTTTACCAGGAGAATGTCTTATATATGGTTTCATTGTTCAGTGTAGATTCCAGGATGAAGAAGGGAAATAGATTGAGGGAAAAGGCTCGTGGCTGACATACAACATGAGTATGAGATAAGCATTGAATTTGCAGGATACTGAGATTTGTAGGTTGTTTGCTACTGAAAATTAATGAATGCTAGCTAATATGTTAATACAACTTTTCCACCAATTACTATATGGTAGGCACCATACTAAGTACATATATTATGCTATTAACCTGCATACACATCTGTGAAGTCACTAATACAGTCCTACATTATGTATGAAGAAACCAAAAACTTAGTCATTTAAAGAGTAGGGCAGATTCAAGATTTATTTATTTTTAAATTTGATTTTTATTATCTTTGTTTTATTTACTGGATAGAGACAGCCAGAAATTGAGAGGGAAGGGGGTGATAGAAAGGGAGAGACATAAAGACACCTGCCAACACTGCTTCACAACTTGCAAAGCTTTCTCCCTGCAGGTGGGGACTAGGGGCTTGAACCTGGGTCCTTGTGCACTGTAACATGTGTGCTCACTAGGTGTGCCACCACCCAGCCCCTGGATTCAGGATTTAAAACCAAGTTATGTAATACCTGAATTCAGATAATTAACCACCCTCTCAGAATCTATCATCTTGGGTCACACGAGACCTAATTAAGTGAAACAAATTTCATTTAATAAAAATACCTTAAAATGTTACAAAATTTCATGATTTGCCTTACAGACTTTCAAGATACTCATTTCTTAAATGGGTAAAATTAGTTCAATAGGATATGAATTTACTGCTTCTGGATTCAAGGTCCTGAGTCATACTTTCTGGATTATACATTTGGGAACATCTTCTGCAATGTATAATTTAACCAGAGTCTCTTTATATAATTATTTACATGCTTTTCTTTCAATTGCTGTTATTGGTACAGGCCCAGATGGGGTATTATTATGTTGAAAGGCAGCATACTGTAGTAGAAAGACTAGTCATCTAAAATTAAGGAGATTCAAGTTAAGGTCTTTCAAAATCAACCAGATATTTAATATAACCCTGATCCCAATTGCCTTATGTACAAAATGGAGCTGAAAAGACTTTATGGATTGTTGACTGGGAGAGGGAAATAAATGATCTCTGCTGAGTTTCATAACTGCAAGTGCAGTGATTAATTGTTCTAAGCCAACAGTCTGATGGCAGAGACATGGGAAAAGTATGCCATTAGTGGAACCAGAACTGGACTGGGAGCTAAGCCATACATTCTGGTTCTGACTCTGCTACTATTTTCTTCTGTAATTCTCAACAAATTATTCACCCTATTTAAGCTTTGTTCCACCACTTTATTGCCCAGTTTTCTCTGATTAATAATGAGGAAATAGAATAGCATGCCCCTTATCTCCTCCTAGTTTGAGAAAGCATTGCTTCTAAACTGCATACATCTAAGTACTTTGCATTTTTCTTTTCAAATGCAACTATAAATTTGGCTACTTCCAACATATACCATATGCCAAGTTTAAGAAGATAAGAGAACTTCTTACAGATAGGATTATATTTAGCCTTCCTAATGAATGTATATCTTTTGTCCTTGCACACCTAAATTTTATACATAATCTTTCACAAAATAAATCACTGGTAACTTTTTCTTCTTGATGATGACCTTTTTAATATTTTGAAAGACACTGTATTTCAAGTTTCTGCAGCAGATCCACTTGGTTGTGAGCCAAAATTTGATTTTAGAATATCAGGTAAAACCATCTTGTCAATGGCTTTCTGTGTTATTTTCTCCCCTTAATACTGTCTTTTTTAATTACTTTGTGTAGTTATGTGGATTACATTTCATAAAAATATATTCTGAAAGTATACTTTGATTGATGTGATCTAAAATGCCATCTTTCAATGTTTATATGAAAACAATTTCATGACAAGTAAGAAAGACCGCGTCTTCAAATTAGATTCCTTATCTAAATTTTATAATGGTTGATTTATTTAAGGTGAGTAAAATAGGTGACAATTTATTAAAATCTTGCTCCAGAAGTAGTCAGTTTGTGTCTGGCAACATTTAGGATAGCAACAAAGTCACCATGTTTTTCTGCATCTGGGGAACACTGTCACAATGTTTGAGTATTTCACCTAACAGGCTCTTAGGAAGATAAACCCTGATGTGGCAGCTTGTAGCTATACATTAGTGTGGTTTCTGGTAGAGCCAATTGTTGTCTGACCTCTCCTCCCAGTAGAGGCAGTGCAGTGCCATCTGTACATCTTCTAGTCACATTAAATCATGTCATTTATAGGGCCTCTGCATGTGAACGAGTTTACCTTATGCTTACGAACGCGATTAGTCAAGCTGCTGAACTACACATCTGTGTTCATTTGTACTCACTAATTTCCATGTTGTTTGAATCCTTTCCTTTCAGGGGTTGGCAATAACACTGCCAGAGACTGTATCTGTTTAAAATTTGCCTGCTTCCTAACAAGAATGTTACTACAGGTTTTGGAAAATGCCAGGGAGGTAGTTTAAACTCCATACTAATTATAAAAGTAGTTCCCAGGGCTGCCATCTAAACTATCTTCCTGACCTGCACGTGGATGTTTTCAGGCATAGTTTGGTCAAGAGATTAACTACCTTAGCAAAGTCTAGTCATGTAAAGGATTAAAGAATTTTGAGAGACACAAGTCACTCTATTGGAAAGGAACCTGAAATGCCCACATCTATTGAAAGAACTTCTGGACACATAGGCAGGGATATGGTCTAGACTTGACCCAAGGCTATGTAATTTGTTTTTCTCTAGAAATATCCATGTAAATAGGATAAGACCAATCAGCACCCCCTCCAGAACTTCTCTTGCAGAGAATTGAGTGAGATAGTAGTTTGAAATAAATTTGCTCATCTTATAGAAAATGGTTGTCGCTGCGCCAGTGATCATTCAATGGGAAACTGGAGCAAATATGCCAGATTATTGGAGAGAAGGAGTTCTTGTTACAGTATTTAAGTTTCTTTCTTTGGGCTATCCAGGTTTAAAACATCAATAGCACTTTTGAATCCTTGGGTTTAATAATTTAGTTTTTCTTTCTTGATTTTTACAACCAGTGTATTTCCAAATATCATCCTGGATGAATAGACATTTAAACCACCTGAAAGCTCATGATAGATGTTTATTCTTTTAAAAAACAAAGATGTGTTTGTTTATGAAGGGGAGGGAAAAGGAACATCACTCCTGAGTATCCCATGAGATGTCAGGGATTAAACTTGAGATCTCAATCTTGAAAATCCAACACTTTTTAAAATCTTTATTTATTGGATAGAGACAGCCAGAAACTGAGAAGAGGGTGTAAATAAAGAGAGAGACAGGGAGACACTTGCAGCACTGCTTCATCACTTACAAAGCATTCCCCTTGCATGTGGGGACTGGGGGCTTGAACCCAGGTCCTTGAGAACTGTACCATATACACTCAACCAGGTGCACTATCACCCAAAAGTTCAACACTTTATCCTCTGTGGCCACAGAGATGTTTATTCTTACATTCTACCTTTTTTTTTAATTTTCCCCCAATTCATTTTATTGTGGAGGTAGTGATTTGCAGTACAATTGTTGACCTATGGGTATGGCTTTTCATCTCTCCATAAGTATCGGCAAAACAATCTCATCTCCAACTTACGCTCTGTCCCATCATCATGATTAGGACCCCAACCTCCTCTTCAACACCCCCCCCCACACACACACACAGTTCTCTCCTCCCAGAAACCTTTGTTTTAGTATGATACACCACACCCAATCCAAGTTTGACCTTGTTTTTTCCTTTTCTGTCCTTATTTCTTAAGTTCCACCTATAAGTGAGAGCAGCTGATATTTGCCCTTCTCTTTTTGGTTTATCTCTTTTAACATGATTCCTTTGAGATCTGTCAAAGATGGGACAGAGAGAATGATTTCATTCTAAGAGTCAGAGTAATATTTCTGTGTGTGTGTGTGTGTGTGTGTGTGTATCACAATTTTTTTGATAGAGACAAGGTAGAGAGACTGAGATAACTGCACAGCACCAAACCCAGGCCAAGTTCTACTTTGTGTTTCCCCATTTTTGTTATTTCTCAGTTTCTGTCCATGAGTGAGATCATCCCTATTCATCCTCTTTCTGGCTTATTCTTAGGGATTAAACAGACTCTTCCCAAAAGTTCAGTGTATACCTATGTTTATAGTAACACAATCTGCAATAGCCAAAACATGGAAGCAACCTAAGTATCCAACAACAGATGAACTGATGAAAAAAATGTGGTCTTTATATGTACAGTGGAATACTACTTAGCTATTAAGAATAATGAATTCACCTTCTTTTTTAAATATTTATTTATTCTCTTTTGTTGTCCTTGTTATTTTATTGTTGTAGTTGTTGTTATTGTTGGATAGGACAGAGAGAAATGTAGAGAGGAGTGGAAGACGGAGAGAGAAAGACAGACATTTGCAGGCCTGCTTCACTGCCTGTGAAGCTACTCCCCTGCATGTGGGGAGCCAGAGCTCTAACCAGAATCCTTATGCCGATCCTTGCACTTTGCGCCACCTATGCTTAACCCGCTGCTCTATCGCCTGACTTCCTGAATTCACCTTCTTCATCTCATCTTGGATGGAGCTTGAAGGAATCATGGTATGTAAGAATATGGAACTCTAAAGGGGTTGTTGCAATCTTTGCTTTTGGGTTAACCATATACCACCTTAGCCTCAAATAGCATTCTAGTCATTTGAGCACAAACACTGAAGCTTGCATTTCATCTGGTACTTGAAAGCAACAGATCAAAACTGAATAGGGGTCCTTTATGCTGTTGATGCCAGTTGGAAAACATCCTATTTAAACTGGAACTGCATAATTTTATATTCAGTATCTAGGTTTAGAAGAGAACCTCTATAGATTTTCTCAAGGGAGAGATTTAGCCCCTCAGTCTAAATATCTCTGCCTTTGATCCAAAATCATTCCAATTTATTTTAACATGAGAATATGGCTTTTTTTTAACTTAATGCTGAATACTGTGTCACTAATACAGAAATATAGTCAGAAATCTTCTGTGAGGTAATGGTATAATAGTGCTATGCTCTCTGATTAACAATAAAGAACATAAAAATGTATGCTTCTCAGATGCTTCGTACTACTGACCAAAAAGAAAATACTTTGTCCTTTACATGCATATGAATGCAGATTATGCTCTACAAAAGGCTCTGAATTCTTTGTATTTTTCTTAATATTAGTTGTCTCCATGATGCATGTTGAAGATCTGGTATATTTGATTTCTGTGATGCACTCTTTTGAGAGGATGCATGATTTGATACATTGAATAGTTAGTCTTGTATATATTATTGTCTTAATTGCAGAAGTCTGTGCACTATTTTGTTACATATGTTTTAAGTATGAATTCCAGTAATAACTCACTGATTGTAAGAACTGGACTAACAAAAATAGGTTAATCTAAAATTCCTTGCAAGAAAATTGGCTAACATATTTGATTATGCTTGGAAGTAATATTATATGAAATTGCCATTTGTAGTTTATGGAACTATTTATTATCTCCATAGCCCAGAGATCTTGCAGAGAATGGGGCCTTTAATCAGAGCTTGCTTCCTATTAGAAGTATTTATTAATATATTATAGAATATTATTTTCCAGAGATTTTTCAAAATCCCACTGACAAATAGCAGTCATTTAAAAGGAAACCCAGGTTAGCAAAACAGCTCACTTGAATAGTGTTTGCTGCTTTTGCTATGCTTGCAGCCCAGGTTCAAGTTCAACCACTGTCACGTTGGGGGAGCTTTGGTGCTGTGGTCTCTTTAAATTAACCTCTCTTTCTTTCTCTCTCTTCAGTCTCTATGTTTAAAGAATAATAAAGAGAAAGGGGCTAGGGAAACAGCATAAGGGTTATGCAAAAAGACTTTCATGCCTGAAGCTCTGATCTCAGGCTTAATCCCCCAACAGCACCATAAGTCAGAGCTGAACAGTGCTCTGGCCTGTCTCTCTCTCTTTCTCTACTTCTATCTCTCTCATTAAAATAAAAAAATCAAATTTTAAAAATGAAAAAAAACACATAACTGAAATTTCGAGTATAGGTAAAAATTAAGAATACAGATAAGCATATTGCCTTTGACCTTTATTAATTGGCTCCTGAGCCACTGAAACAGAATTAAGCTGTCCCCAAGGACATTTTCTTATCAGATCTTACTGTTGATATTTTATATCACTTTTTATTAAAACAAAACAAAGCACCAACTGAGAGAATGAGCAAACATTTATAAAATCGTGGTTGTATCAGGTTTAGTATTTTGTGGTGTCCTGTAGTACAACTTTTCTGAGGTTTGGTTTCCTTAATGTAAATTCAGATGACTGACACTTGGGCTCCTGGCTGCTGAGATGCAGTGAGAGTATGCACACAAAGCAGTGTGTTCAAAGCCTGCAGTCCATTTCTGTCAGAGGAATAGCAGTTTAGGGATGAACAGAAACCTTTTGGGCAGAAACCTGAATGATGTCATGTAGGTGTTTCTAAAAGAACTGGAATAAGAAAGGGAGTGATAAGTAAGAGTAGCAAGGACCAGTGTGAGGCTGAGGGGAGGCCTGGTAGGTGGAGAGGGCTGCCTGATGGCTGGAAGGGGGCCCTGCTTGATAGGCAAAGGAGTGGGGGCCTGATAGGTCAAGGGGCAAGAGGGGTGCTCTGATATTGCAGGGTCCTGAGACAGCTGGCTGCAAAGTCCATGGACTGCTGCAGTCAGTCCTTGAGAAGTCCAGCAGTGTAAAGGGAGTGTCCAAGAGCTCCACCAGCAAGTCCGATAGAAGTGTCAGTCCAATGCCAATGACCAGGGGAAGAGACACTGTACATCTTATCTTAGTGGGGGAAGACAGCCACCGGAATTTTGCTTTTCTGTAGAGAGTGAGCTGAAACCACCAAAAGGTGACAGGTGAAGTAGAAGCAGGAAAGGCAGAAGGAAAGTTTTGTCCTTGAACTCTGTGAATCAGGTTCTTCAGGTTGTGCCACGTCACATCATGGGTTTTGAGGGGCATTGTAGTCATACCATCTTGTGGGCAATGATAGAGGGCAGGGGTCCAGATGGTTTTGGGGATTCTGTATGAGCAGTTGGTTCTTCATATGAAGGCTTGACATAGCTGTAATTATTTACTTGTGAAGAAAAAACTTGTACCAAGTTAGAAGTTTACTATAATTGATAACTCAATGACTAGAATTGGTTTAAAGATCTTCATAATTTTGGAAGGCCTTTTTAGTATGATGTAAGGCTGTTTAGACAATTTAAGCGCAATAAAATGTGGAAAGCTAAAGAGAAAAATCAGAATTAGAAGCCTCAGGCATGAGAATCATTAGCATAACCATTGTGTGATCTATCATTCACCCAGGCTGGTTCTACCTCTTTAATTGAGAAGGTATTTGAGAGCTTTACATATCAATAATATCTTATCTACCTTTTGTCACACCCAGTTAAGATGGAGACACACCCTAGGTGTATGATACCTATTTTGAAAGACTATTTGAATTTTAAAGAAAATAAATTTAAAGGTTATCCTATTTAGCCTTATGTAGCAGTCTATACAGCAGGATCTTCAAACCAAATTTTGTTTAATTATATTCATTTTTAACTAATTTTTACTTTAAACTTTAAACAAACTCAGGTTACTTAGAGAATTAACACACATTAATGACAAAGTTTCTTAGAACATTTACAATGCCAGACAGATGCCAGATTTGTTGTGGATTAAGTTCCACAAGATCAATTCACAGGGCATTTTTGGGGCCCTCCAAAAATGTCCTGTAACTTGTTTTAGATAAATGTATAGATAATTTTTATTTTAATTTTGGAGATGAATTGTCATGTTAAATATTTAGACTTTTACTTTAAATACCCATTTACTTTAGCAAATTAATTTTACCTTTATAAGAATCATGTTGAAAACTCCTTCATTTAACTTTGCCTGGTAAGAATGTAGCTTCAAAGTTACACTTTTAACCTTAAAGTTGATGTTTACCAAACTTCAAACACATACATAAACATGTAGTCTATAACACACAAGAGGAGAAAAACGTGTTAAGAAGACATTTCAAACACAAATTTATATTTGTACTGTCTTAGTTGAACCATTTTTACTCACACAGTTTTCAAGACAACATTTCACATTTATACCAAGACTTTAAAAAAAAATCAAAATGCCAGGATAGCCTGAGGGTGCTTCTTCCCGAGCTAGTGCTCTCTGGGTTGGAGAGAACTCAACTGGAGCTGATCTAGGCTGCTGCATGGGAGAGGGATCAGGAACTCATGCCGCACTAACTTTGCAGGAGATACACTCTGGAACTCTCAGAGCCAGAAAGCAATTTCCAAGTGTCTTTAATCAGAAGAGCAGCTGTTTTTATACTCTCCAAGTAGGGTGGAAACAGGATGTGACATAGAGAGGGTGGAGCGAAAAGTGACTGGTGGAAGATCAGGGTGTGACAAGGAGAGGATCAGGGTGTGACAAAGAGAGGGGGTGGAGCAGGTGAGAATTCTACTACTAAACCACCAATGCCTTGGAGGGAGTGTGGTGCTTTATGTAAATGTAAAAGTGATTTATGTAAATAGACCAAAGCTTTGAACAAATCAATCCCTATATAGTCATATGGTTAAGCAGAAGCCAGGGGGAGCTGGAATACTACCCAACATCAAAAGAGGAAAAAAAAAATTTGGACTGTTTCTGGACATCTCCAGAAACCTCTGCCACATCTGGCATTTCCATATAAGGTCAATTAGGTTTCAGAGTACCCTGAAAAAAATGTGTTATACAAAAAATTCAGTCATTCAAATCACTTTCTTACAAAACATAACTGGCCAATCACAGCATGGAGCAGGGGTTTACAGCTGTAGAATTTTTACTGGAATAGTGACAACAGACTGTTTGCCTAACCTGATACTTTCAAAGGGTCACAGGTGAAGCAGAGGGGGCAGAGAGCAAGCTTAAGATATTCAGAGAGAATGAGGGGGGAGAGATAAGCAGTAGGGAGGTTTTGTTTTGGGGCTCTGTGAACCAGATGTTTCAGGCCCCGTCATGTCGCATTATGGGTCCTGGAGGGCATCCTGCACCTCTAATCCTCTTGCAGTGTTTCTTGTTCTTCAGGGATAGCTATGTCATCTTGCGGGAATTGCCAGACATGGCAGGCAGGAAGCCACACAGGTTTTGAGTAATCATGGGGCTGGGGTGCCTTTGTAAGTCAGCCACTTGTGTGAAGCTGAGGGGGGTTGCCCCATGTTGGACACCAGATCCCAGGCTAGCATGGGGGTGCCTCTTCCCAGGCACGTACTCTCTGGGTTTGAGAGAATGCAACCGGAGCCAGCCTGTGCTGCTACTCAATCATTGACATGAGAGAGATGACTCAGAAACAAACTCATGGTGGCAAGGAAATTCTATTTATTGATCAGAGAGCCAAGGCTTTTAAAGGTCAGACCTGGAAGTGGCAAGACAGAAACAGAAATGGCTAGGAAAGAGGCAGAGAAAGGCAAAAGGAGCTGGAAAGGTAGGAACTTCCTTAGCAACTGTTGCGAAGATTTTAACTGGTAGGATTAATAATACTTTGCAGGCAGGGAGGGTCTTGTGGGTAGAAGGAAGATAGATCAAAGGAATGGAATGGGTGGGGATATTTCAGGCAAAACAATGATTATGTAGATAATAAGTGTGATAAAACGAGAGGATGGATGTCCCCTAAGCCAAGCCCTGCCAAGCTCAACCACATCCTCAAAATTTCCTGACACTTTACAAGATTTCTTAATGTTTCTCAAGCAAATGCTTGACACTTTAGAACATTTCTCTTATGGGTAACTCTTTATATATACATACTTTTTTATTATCTTTATTGGATAGGGTGGGAAGAGATAAAGAGGGAGAGAGACAGAGACACCTGCAACACTGCCTCACTGCTCACAAAGTTGTCCTCCTGCAGGTGGGGACTGGGGCCTCGAACCTGGGTTCTTCTGCATTGCAGCATGTGCGCTCAACCAGGTGAGCCACCACCCACCCCCTAAGGAGTAATTCTTAAAGAGTTAAAGCAGTATGTTGGTGAAATATCTTTTTTTCCCTCTTTTCTTTTCTTTTCTTTTCCCTGATTTGTATTGTGCATATTTCAGTTATATGTGTACATTTTTGCAGTAAGTGAGTTGGTAAAACATGCCTTGGTTTGCAGAGGGGCCCAAGACTAGCCATTTCTACCAATTGCAATTGTAAACTATACTTCACGGTATTTACTTTACTTTCATGTTTGTTTGCTTATTTTGTCATCAGGTTTATCGTTGGGGTATGGTGCTTGCTTGACGAATTTACCTCTCCCTGAAGCCTTTCACCCCCTTTTTCTTTCCCTTCATTTCTTGTATTTGACAGGACAGAGAAATTGAAAGGGGAGGGGAAGCTAGAGATATCTGTAGACCTGCTTCATCACTTGTGAAGCCTCCCCTCTTCAGGTGGGTTCTGGGGGCTTGGGACATGGGAATGTATGTTCTCTACTGCATGTGCCACTTCCTGGCCTTACCGAATGTCTTAAAGGACAACATTGAGAGGTCAGGTATAGTAAACAGTTGCAAATGTCAGATCTTGATTCCTTTCTAGAAAAAAAACATTATTGCAAAAGACTTAAAGGTGCTTGTACACTGGCAGTATTTTCCATTTAATTTGCTTGTGACTTACCATTACTGTTTTATATTTAAACTATTTTATACATGAAATTAAAGAACAAAGAAAGATCTGTAGCAGAGAAATCATAGAAGCAGTGGACTGTTGTGGAAATTATGCAGTAGAAAGCCTTCCAAACACCCTCAGTGGAACCCCTCATTTGCCATTGAACAGAAATTTACTTAATAACCCAACAAGTTATGCTTATTAGAACAACATGAACTTTATGAGACTAAGAAACATAATGAAATTGATACTATTTTTCATTCTTCCTTTTTTTCTCTTTCTTTTTCTTTTTTTAATTTATTTTTTATTTAAGAAAGGAAAAATTAACAAAACCATAGGGTAAAAGGGGTACAACTCCACACAATTCCCACCAGCCAATCTCCATATCCCACCCCCTCCCCTGATAGCTTTCCCATTCTCTATCCCTTGGGAGCATGGACCCAGGGTCGTTGCGGGTTGCAGAAGGTGGAAGGTCTGGCTTCTGTAATTCCTTCCCCGCTGAACATGGGCGTTGACTGGTCAGTCCATACTCCCAGTCTGCCTCTCTCTTTCCCTAGTAGGGTGTGTCTCTGGGGAAGTGGAGCTCCAGGATACATTGGAGGGGTCTTCAATCCAGGGAAGCCTGGCCAGCATCCTGCTGGCATCTGGAACCTGGTGGCTGAAAAGAGAGTTAACATACAAAGCCAAACAAATTGTTGAGCAATCATGTACCCAAAGGTTGGAATAGTGGAGAGGAAGTGTTGGCGGGGGTGTTACTCACTGCAAACTCCAGTGTACTTCTGCTTTCAGGTATATATTTTGCACTAGTTTATGGATACATGTGAATATATGCTCTCTCTCACAGAACCTGGTCTATATCTAGGTTTTAGGACTTTGCTAGAAAGTGATCCACCTGGGATGGAATTAGAGAATACTATGAAAGGAAAGGTCTCATCTGAGTAATGAAGCTGAAGGGTTGTCATTCCACGCCTGTAGTCTCTGGACACAGTCTGAGCTGAAGCATGTTGAGGTGGCAATCGTTGCGTTGATTAGGTTGTGATCGGAAGATGCAATATTATTTGATATGGATTGGGGGAGGCATGCGGGAAAGTGGGCCCTATCCTAAGGTTCCAGGACTGGGGGAAATATAGGCTCTATAGTGGAGATGTGAGGTTCCTGCTGTCTTAGGGTTCAAAAAGACATGAATAGTTATTGCTATCATCACATTATTTGGTAATTGGGTTAACTTTGAAAAGTCCTTTTGTTAATGTTTGCTGTATAGTACCCAGTATCTTACATAGGGGTGCCACTGGTTGTTTCTGATCTACTTGGTCTAGGCTTTTGAGAGAGTCCACATATCAAATACACAGCCTATATATTAAAAAGACTCAGTCTGTGTTTTAGAAACTTCGAGACTTACAATTAATTTCCCCCCTCTCATATTAATTAACTAGTGATTTATATGACTACACTTTACTAGGAGTGTACATAAACACCATTCCCACCACCAAAAGACTGTGTCCCATCCCACCCACCCACCCCCACCCCCCACCGGCCCAGGAGGCCACATGTCCACCCTCCCCCTCACCACAGTGTTTTTACTTTGGTGCCCTAATTTCAATTTAGTCAGATCCTGCTTTTAGTTTCCCTTTCAGATCTCTTTCTCAACTGCTATGGATGAGTGGGATCACCCCATACTCATCTTTATTTTTCTGACTTAGCTCACTTAACATAATTCCTTCTAGCTCTGTCCAAGATGGGTCAGAGAAGGTGAGTTCATTGTTCTTGATAGCTGCATAGTATTCCATTGTGTATATATACCACAGCTTTCTCAGCCACTCATCTGTTGTTGGGCACCTAGGTTGCTTCCAGATTTTAGCTATTATGAATTGTGCTGCTATGAACATAGGAGTACACACCCCTTTTTGGTTGGGTGTTATGGAGTCCTTGAGGTATAACCCCAGGAGAGGGATTATTGGATCATATGGAAGGTCCATGTCTAGCCTTCTGAGAGCTCTCCAGACTGCTCTCCACAGAGGCTGGACGAATTTACATTCCCACCTGCAATGCAAAATGGTTCCTCTGTCCCCACAGCCTCTCCAGCTTTCGTTGCTGCTGTCCTTTTTGATGTATGCCATTCTTACAGGAGTGAGGTGGTATCTTAGTGTTGTCTTAATTTGCATTTCTCTGACAATCAGCAACCTGGAGCAGTTTTTCATATGTTTGTTAGCTTTTTGGATCTCCTCTGAGGTGAATGTTTTGTTCATATCCTCTGCCCATTTTTGGATGGGATCATTTGCTTTTTTGGTGTTAACTTTGCTGAGCTCTTTATATATTTTAGTGATTAGTTTCTTATCTGACGTACGGCATGTGAAGATCTTCTCCCATTCTGTGAGGGGTCTCTTTGTTTGTTAATAGTTTCTTTGGATATGCAGAAGCTTTTCAATTTGATGTAGTCCCATTGGTTTGTTTCTGCTTTAGTCTTTCTTACAATTGGGTTTATTTCATCAAAGATGTCCTTGAGGTGTAGGTGGGAAAGTGTTTTACCAATGTTTTCCTCTAAGTATTTGATTGTTTCTGGTCTGACATCCAGGTCTTTGATCCATATGGAGTTGACTTTTGTTTCTGGTGAGAAAAAGTATTTCAATTTCATTCTTCTACATGTTTCAACCCAGTTTTCCCAGCACCATTTATTGAAGAGAGACTCCGTCTTCCATTTAATGCTTTGGACCCCCTTATCAAAGATTAGATGCCCATAGGTGTGAGGATGTATTTCTGGGTTTTCTATTCTGTTCCACTGGTCTGTGTGCCTATTTTTGTCCCAGTACCATGCTGTTTTGATGATGATGGCTTTATAATATAGTTTGAGATCTGGGAGTGTGATGCCTCCATTTCTGTTTCTTTTCCTCAAGATGGTTTTGGCAATTCTAGTTGTTTTCAGGTTCCAGATAAATGATTGTAGTGTTTGTTCTATTCTCTTAAAGAAGCTTGGTGGAACTTTGATGGATATTGCATTAAATTAGTATATGACTCTGGGGAGAATATTCATTTTGATGATATTCTTTCAATCCATGAGCATGGGATGTATTTCCATTTCTTGGTATCAGTTTCTATTTCCTTGAGTAGCGACTCATAGTTTTCAGTATACAAGTCTTTCACTTCTTTGGTGAACTGTATTCCTAGTTATTTTATTTATTTTGCTGACATAGTAAATGGGAGTGATTTCTGGATGTCTTCTTCAGATTTAGTGTTGCATAAAGAAATGCCACTGATTTTTGTACATTGATTTTGTAGCCTGACACCTTGCTATATTGCCTAATAACTTGCAGTAGTTTTCTGCAGGATTCTTTAGGTTTTCTATGTATACTATCATATCATCTGCAAATAGTGAGAGCTTGACTTCTTCCCTTCCAATCTGTATTCCTTTAATTTCTTTCTCTTGCCTGATTGCTATGGCAAGAACTTCCAATTATATGTTGAAGAGTAATGGTGACAGTGAACAGCCCTGTCTAGTCCCTGATCTGAGGAGGAATGCTTTCACCTTCTGTCCATTGAGTATGATGTTGGCTGTAGGTTTGCTATATATGGATTCCACTATCTTGGGGCATTTTTCATCTATTCCCATTTTTTGTAGAGTTTTGAGCATGAATGGGTGTTGAATTTTGTCAAAGGCTTTCTCTGCATCTATTGAGATAATCATGTGGTTTTGGGCTTTGCTTTTATAGATGTGGTGAATGACATTGATTGACTTACAGATGTTGAACCAGCCTTGCATTCCTGGGATGAATCCCACTTGGTCATGATGAACAGTTTTTTTGATATGCTGCTGTATCTGGTTGGCCAAGATCTCCTTTAATATTTTGGCATCTATGTTCATCAGAGATATTGGTCTGCAGTTTTCCTTTTTTGTTGTGTCCCTATCTGCTTTTGGTATCAGGGTGATGTTGGCTTCATAGAAGGTGGAAGGGAGTATTCCTGTTTCTTCAGTCTTATGGGAAAGCTTAAGAAGTGTGGGATACTAACTGTTTCCTGAAAGTTTTGTAGAATTCGTTTGTGAAGCCATCTGGTCTAGGATTCTTGTTGTTGGGGAGATTCTTAATAACGGTTTCAATTTCTTTGTCTCTGATTGGTGCATTTAGGTTTTGTAGTTCTTCTTGGTTCAGTTTTGGAAGGGCATATGTTTCTAGGAATGTTTCCATTTCTTCCAGATTTTCTAGCTTGGTGGCGTATAGTTCTTCGTAGAAGTTTCACATGATTTTCTGGATTTCTGTGGTGTCAGTTGTGATATCTCCTTCCTCATTTACAATTCTATTAATTTGAGTCTTCTCTCTTTTTTGTTTGGCTAGGGGTTTGTCAATTTTGTTTAATCTTTCAAAGAACCAACATTTGTCTTCATTGATCTTCTGTATGGTTCTCTTATTTTCGATGTTGTTTATTTCTGCTCTAATTTTAGTGATTTCTGTCCTTCTGGTTGCTTTAGGGTTTCTTTGTTCCTCTTCCTCTAAGTCCTTGAGGTGTGCAGTAAGGTCGTTCATTTGAGCTTTTTCTTGTTGTTTAATATGTGATTGAATGCCTATAAGTTTCCCTCTCAATACTGCTTTAGCTGTGTCCCAAATATTTTGATAGGTTGTGTCTTCATTTTCATATGTTTCTAGGAACATTTGAATTTCTTGCTTGAGTGACTCGCTGACCAAGTGGTTCTTAAATAGTATGTTGTTTAGTTTCCATACTCTGTGACTTTTTTATAATTTTCTGTTTGTTGTTAAATGTTAGTTTTACTCCACTGTGATCTGAGAAGATACTTGGGATGATTTCAGTGTTCTTGAATTTATTGATGTTGTCTTTTTGGCCTAACATGTGGTCTTTCCTTGAGTATGTGTTATGTGGATTTGAAAAGAATGTGTATTCCAGTTTTTTGGGGTGAAGGACTCTGAAAATATCTAAGCAGTCTGGTCTGTCAATCTCTTCATTTAATCTTTTGTATTTTTGTTGATTCTTTGCATTGTTGATCTGTATAAGTGTGAGAGTGGGTTGTTGAAGTCTCCCACTATTATTGTATTACTATTGATGTATTTTTGAAGTTCTTTCAGTAGGTGCTTGATGTATTTATATGGTCCCTCATTGGGTGCATAGATGTTAATAATTGTTAAGTCTTCTTGGCTGATTGATCCTATAATCATTATGTAATGTCCTTGCCTATCTTTTATTACTTCATTAAATTTAAAATCTATTGTGTCTGAGATGAGAATGGCTGTTCCTGCCTTTTTTTGTGGTCCGTTAGCCTGTATGATAGTTTTCCATCCTTTCACTTTAAGTCTGTTTTTATCTTGTTGGGTCAGATGGGATTCTTGCAAGCAGCATATGGTTGGGTTATGTTCTCTGATCCATCCCCCCACTCTGTGCCTTTTGATGGGTGAGTTTGAGCCATTGACATTTATTGATACTATGGATTTAATGTATTGTAGTGCCATTGTTCAACCAATTTTTATTTGCTCTGATATACTGGAAGTATTATAGTGATGTTCTTGTTTATAAGGTCTTTTAGAACCTCTTTCAGGGCCGGTTTGGTTGCCTCCTTTAACTGTTGTTGTCTAAGAAGGTTTTGATCCCTTCATTTAGTCTGAATAAAATTCTAGCATAATATATCATCCTTGGTTGAAACCCTTTTTCATTCAGGGCTCGATATATTATCTTGCCATTCTCTTCTGGCTTTTAGAGTTTGAGTGGAGAAGTCTGCTGACAGTCTTATGGGTTTTCCCCTGTATGTGACTTTTTGTTTTTCTCTTGCAGCCTTTAGGATCCTTTCTTTATCCTTACTTCTTCTCATTGTGACTATGATGTATCTTGGTGTCTTCAGGTTTGGGCTGATTCTGTTTGGGACTCTCTGGGCCTCTTGAATTTTAATGTCCTTTCTGTTATTCAGGTCTGGGAAATTTTCTTCTATAATTTCCTCTAGAATGTTTCCTTCCCCTTCCTCTCTTTCTTCCTCTGGCAGGCCAATTATTTGAATGTTACTTCTTTTGAGATCATCCCATATGTCTATGTTGTTGTTTTCAGTGTCTCTCAATCTCTTTTTGAGCTCTTTCTCCTCTTTCTTAGTTTTCTCTAACTCATCCTCTGCCTGACTAATTATGTTTTCTGCTCCTGTAAGTCTGCTTTCCCTTCCCTCAGCTCTTTCCTCAGTTCAGATATTTCAGCTTTCAGTTCTCTAATTGCCTCAAGATAATCTGTATTTTCCTTGGGGGTCTCAACTGTGTTTACCTAATACTGCCATGCCTTTCCTCCCATGTTGTTTTCATTTCTGTGATTAATAAGTTTATTATTGCTTTCATACTTTTCTTATCTATTGTTACTTCTGGTTGATTTATAGTTTCTTCTGGACTCTTGTCTTCATTCATTGGAGTAGCAGTTTTATTTGTTCTTGATCTACCCATTTTTTTTATTTATGTGTTTCTTATTGTTATGTTCTGTTGTTCCTCAGTTGTTGTGTTTTGAGTACAAGCAACACTTTACTAAATACCTTTATGACAAATGCAATCACCAACCCCAGGAATTACAATAGCAACTGAAGCAAGGATTGAAGCAGTTTAATCACAACCAGTTAGCCCAACAATGTCTCCAGTCTGTGAAAAAATAGCAACTGAGTCCAAGTGAAGAAGAAAGAGAAAGGAATAAAAGGATAGCAAGAATAGATAATTATGCAGATCTACTATCCACTGTATATTCTAGGGGTAGCAAGAGGAGAGAGGGAAGTAGAGCAGAGACACACACATAGAGAGTCCACTCTGAGTCAGATTTCTTCCCCAGAATAATTCACAAATGAATATCAGTGAATATAGAAAACCAAAGAAGAAGGAAGGAAGGAAGGAAGACAAGATAAAAAAAGAGAGAAACAAGAGAGAGAAAAGAAAAAAAGATAAGAAAAACAGCTGTAATAAAAGAGCAGTGAACGGGAAGTTTTTTAATTGATTAATTAATTAATTTTATTTTATTTTTTAAATTAACTAGGAGGAGGGAGAAGAAGATAGTGGGTAGAGGGGGTAGGAGTATTTAAACAAGTTCCTCCCACAATGGATAAGACACCCAGTCCCTTAGCAATGGAAAATACCCTAAGAGTTAATTCTGGTCAGCCTAAAGGAGCGGGGGAAAGAGATACACCTTTATATAATATTAATAATAAAATAGATCAGGGTAACAAACCTGTCCCAGATTGTCTCAAGCAGAGGCAGCTGATTGTTAAGAACGTAAAACAAACAAACAAACAAAAACAAAAAACAAAAAAAAGGAAAAAACCACCTCAAGAATAGGAAGAATGGACAGTTATGCAAATCTACTATCCACTGTATATTCTAGGGGTAACTAGAGGAGAAAGGGAAGTAGAGCAGAGATACACGCAGAGAGAGTCCACTCTGAGTCATATTTCTTCCCCAAAATAATTCCCAAACGTGTAACAGTGAATTCAAAAAGCCGAAGGAGGAAGGAAGAAAGGATGACAAGAATTAGAAAAAGAAGAAAAAAAAGAGAAAGAGAAAGAAAAGAAAAAGATAAGAAAACGAACAGTAATAAAAGCAGTGAAAGGAAAGAGTTATTTATTTATTTATTTATTATATAGCTAGGCGGGGGGAGGGGGAGGTTAGGTGGGGGTAGGAAGAGTGAAACAAGTCACTTTAACAGTGGATAAGACACCTAATCCCCTAGCAGTGGAAAATTCACTAAGAGTTAGTTCTTGTCAACCTGAAGAAGAGGGGGGAAGGGGGTACGTGTTTATCTATTATTGACAATAAAATAGAACAGAGTAAGAAACCTGTCCTGTCTTCAGCTTGGATGGCTCCAGATTGCTTTAGGCCCCCTGAGCAGAGGCAGCTGATTGTTGAGAAAATAAAAAAATAAAAAAAAAACCTCTGGCAGTCTTTCCCTGTTTGAGTAAGCCTCTGCTTGGTGGAATATTTTGGAATATTTGTAGCTGGAATTGGCCACTAAGAAAGAAGAAAGGCCAGGGGTTTCAGGAAGGAATAGAATTAGAATGAATGACACCCCCTGGTGGGACAGGAATCTTGGTAAAGAAAGAAGCTCAGCAGGGGAGCCTGCTAGGAGCAGACTGCTGGCACCCAGGGACTGGTTATGGGGGGGTGTCAGGGGTGTGCTTCAGGAATAGTAATTAAAAAAATTTTTTTCCTTTGTTTTTACTCTATTTTCTAACCCAAATTGAGTTATAGTCACCTTGGTGTCACCACTAGGACCCCTTATTGACTGTCCTGCTAAAGGCAAAAAATCCTACCGTTTCCAGTAGATGTTGTCAGAGCTCAAGCCACTAGCAGCTTCTCACTCCACCCCGGAAATCCCCTATCCCTCATTCTTCTTTCTGGACCTCTCTGTCACCCCTTTCAGCCCATGTAGCTCAATGGTTGTATGTCCAAAGGCTGGTGGTATTTGTCAATTTCTCAATTTCAAATAGTGTGCTTTAAAAAAATCCATGGTTTTACTATTTATGAGTGTTGAGGGAGCAACTCTAGAATCTACAGTGTTTGACTTTAAACAAATTGGGCAATATAAGGAAAGTCAACTCACACATCACTTTAAACTGTTGTTTTGAACATACAATACATATACAGGTTGGGCTGACTTTTTCAGAGAGAGACACCTCAGCATAAAACCTCTTTCTAAGCTATGGGAGCTGGGCTCAAACACAGATAGCTCATTATCCAAGTGAGCTGTTTTTTCTTTTTTCTTTTCTTTTTTTTTTTTCTTTTTGCCTCCAAGCCCATTTCTGGGGCTCAGTTCCTACACCATGAATCCACTGCTCCTAGAGGCCATGTATCCCATTTTGTTGCCCTTGTTGTGCTTGTTGTTGCTGTTGTTATAGCTGTTATTGTTGGATAGGACAGAGAGAAATGGAGAGAGGAGAGGGAAGGTGGGGAGAGAAAGATAGAAACCTACAGACCCTCCTCATCGCTTATGAAACAACCCCTTGCAGGTAGGGATCCGGGGGGCTAGAACTGGAATTCTTATGTTGGTCCTTGCACTTCACGCCACATGTGCTTAACTTACTACACTACTGCCCACCCCTTCCCCCCCCCCCCAAGTGAGCTAATTTGCCAGCCCTAAACTTGGTAGTGAATGGGAACCTGCTAGGACAGATATAAGATATAATCGAGTTACTTCTGTCTCTGTGATTTGATAGTCTATTGTTGACTTAGGCTCTCTTCCACTTAAGTGTTTTCTTCAAACTGGGTGCAATAACAGCATTTACATTTTTTAAGCATGCTAATGCAAAACTTACTTGTTTAATTTGGAATGTGAACACATAAAACATCACTGACCTTGAATAGCTATTCACAGTTTATCAAGCAGGAAGAAGTGGCAGGTATTCATTTCTCTTTCTCCTACAAAAGAATATTTAATCTTTCAAATAGTGCCTCTTTTCCTCTCAGATAGCTATTCAGGTATCAGATGGAGACTGTTTTACCGGGACTCCATGAGGAGCTTCAATTGCATTAGTGAGAGTTCTGTCCCCATGTGCTCCTCCTGTTGAGTTAGTTATTTTGTAGAAACACAGGTCTTGTTAGTGCTTCCATCTGATTTTGGAGTGAGGAAAAAAAGTTTCTCTGGCTTTCCCCTTCCACTATCCCCATTTCAATGAGTGCATTACCAATAATCTGCAGAGTGGAAAGACAAGAAGTTCCTTTAGAGTCTGTGTTGATTCCCGTTTGTATACAGCTGGAGGTGGGATTGGTTAAGTTTTATCTTGTTTTCCTTTGCTCTCCCTCCGTTGTTCAGTTCCGGAGGTTCTGAAGATTATGTGTGAGATCTGACACCCATCTTTTCTTGGCTGTAGAATGCTGGCAGATTAAACTAGGAACACAATACCACCCCATTCCTGGCTACCAGGAAGACATCTACACCTCCCACTCTTAATTTATTACTCCCACATTTTAAAAATAAAATGGATTTTATGATACATGTTAAAAATATGAGTAGACATAAAAAGTTTTCTAGTCATCTCTGTTTGAAAGGATTCATTTAAAAACTTTAAGGAGGTTAGGGTTATTCCCAGAGGGTAACTCGTAATGGAATTTGAACTTTGTTCTTAAATGACGAATAATGAAAGAAAAATTGCCAGGGAATCTTTTTTTTTTCTTTTCCTCCCAAATTGAGTTCAATTTCCTTCTATCTTAAAACTACACTTTCAGCTTGTGCTTTTAATCAGTGCCTTTGTTTCAAGAGAAAAAGGAAACACCACTGAAACGATGTGTCAGAAATTAAAGTGTGAAATGTAACTGCTGTAATTATAAAACAGAAAATATTTGGCTGAAATGGCTAAGAAAGAAACTAGAAAATGAAGAAAATGAAAAGCTTTCATCATTGTAAGTGTTCTTGGCTTAACTATATAAAGACTTCTTTTCTGTGTATCATCTTCCTCCTCCTTGATTTTCTAAGGACCAAACACTAGGTTCTCTGCAGGCACGCAATACTTTTATTTTGCATGTGATACCTTTACTTGGTCATCTGTCGCATTGCTCTAGAACATAAGGCTCCTTGAACAAGTTTGTTTATAGATGTACCTTTGATCTCAGTAGAGACATACGTTTTTGTTGCAAGAATGATTGGATTGATATCATCCTTCATATCACCTGATGGTCTTCTAACCAATATGAGTGCTTTCCTATTGTGTTTTTCTTTTTTTAATGTTTTATGTATTTATGTATCTATGTATTTATTTATTACTGTATAGATGAAAAATTGAGAGGGAGAGAGAGACACCTGCAGCCTTGCTTCACCATTTGTGAAGCTTTCCCCCTGCAGGTGGGGACCCGGGGCTCGACTTTGGATCCTTGAGCACTATAATGTGTGCACTTAATCAGGTGCACCACCACCTGGCCACCTATTATGTTTTTCTATGGATCATAATTATTTAAAAGTTCATACTGCAATCAGCTCCAATATTTTGCATGTACAATTCAAAGGACCAACTGTGCCTATTCTTTTTGATAGAACAGCAAACATATCTGTGTAACAAAGATTAAACTAGAGTGACTGCATAGTGCAGTTATTTGCAATTAAACAAGGAACCTCTAATTTCTACTTAAGAAACATGTTTTATTTTTCAATTTATGTGACTACTTTGCAGACATAGCCAAAACCAAGATTATGCTTCATACAGACCTCAATATTTCCTTATTTGGAAACATTTCTATTTAATGTGTCTTCCTTGCATAAAACTTAAATTCTCCAAAAATAACCCCTTACTCTGGTGTAATGCCAGGAAAAAAAAACTTTACAGTTGAATATCAATAAATTTTTCATGCTTGAATGAACTCACACATCAAATTTCATAAAACATTTTTCTACTTAGTACATTTAAAAGTATGTTTATAACTCTTCCTGATCTTACCCTCTGAACTTGGTTAAACTTCTTAATTTTAAAAGGTTGAGGGACTTTTGGGTTAATGATCTATAAATTCACATCACAATTCTTTTTTTTTTCCTCACTTCAGCTTTTTTTTAATAGTAGTGTTCTTACCTATCTTTTTTCAGCTTGATCTATTTAGTGACACATCCCAATTAATTTCAAACCTTTTAATTTGGGTTTGTTTCAGATGCTTAACTTACGTTACACTTTAACTTTTCTTTAATTTGGCAAACCTTCATTACTATAAGAAGGCCTGTCCTGTCCTTTGATGATTGTGTTTATAGTTGTTGCCCATAAAGACTTGGGGGGGGGAAATAGAGAATTGCTTTGGCCAGAGCAGAGATGTGTACACATAGTAGGTACTCAATAGTATATATGATTGGTGGTAAGAGCTGCCATTAACTACCCATACAGCTGTTCATAGAGCAAAGTGTATACAAAGAAAAACCAGTCCATCTATTTATTATTCTATTTTTTAATAAAAGCATACTCACAGAGGATTGCAAATATACAGAAATCCATTATACATTTTCTTTTAACCTGAACCTCTCTGCGACATGTAAATTGACTTGTTTATGTTAATAGCAGCCATTTAGGAGTGAATTCCCAAAGCACTGCATGATAATTAGATGAGGCGTAATTCACATACTCTATGCTACTTTGAAAATAGGCTCCTTTAAAAAAAAAGGCATAAACAAGAATAGAATGGGTACCTCCAAACTGTCTCTAAAAGGATTACTACACAAAACCACACACACAGTGTGGTGAATATAATCTCAGCACTTAATGCAGAAAAATAATGTAACATGTTCTTTTTTATTTTTTGGTTCGTTTACTGCAATATGCTACTTGGGTAATGAATACCTATTCGATACAGAGACAGACATGGATATACACTGGAAGCCCTAGTCAATCATGAAGCCTTTTATTTGCTGTTTCTGAAATGACTACTAAGTGCTCGATTATGAAACATCTCCAGATTATTAGAAGATTTCATTTGATGTGTCCCCTATATGAATTAGTAGAGGGTTTTCAGTTTTCTTTCTTCATTACCCAGTTACTGTGTAATGAAAATTCTCCAAATTTGGAAGTGCCTAATAACTATGCAGTTCTGATAGCACTAAATTAATTAATATTTAAACATTTTTATCTCCTTAAGAGAATGCTATTAAAGAATTACTGGGTGCCAAAATAATCATATTTATCATTAGTTTATATGATATCAAACAGAACTTTGAATTAAATATTAATTTAAATTATTCCAAAATGTATCAAAAATTCTATTAATTATCTACATTATTCTAGGTTGTGGAAGAATCTGGAGTACAAATAATAAACTCTATCAATATTTAAACAGAAGTGAATTAAATAACTTATTTAATATTACTGAGAAGCAATGTCTACAGCTCAAACCTGAACAAATAAAAACCATGTTTTGCTGTTTATTTTATATAATTGCAGGAGACAAATAGGGTCCAAGATACAACAATAGACACAGACAGGAAAAACGATGGCAAATATTTTATGAATATTTCTATTTATTTTTTCTGCTAGGTTTTGAAGAGATTTTATGTCAGGGTTAAAGAAAAATCTTTTTTTTTTTTTTTTGCCTCCAGGGTTATTGCTGGGACTCAATGCCTGCACCATGAATCCACTACTCCTGGAGGCCATTTTTCCCCCTTTTGTTGCCCTTGTTGTTGTTGTTATTGTTATTATTGATGTTCTTCATTGTTGGATAGGACAGAGAGAAATAGAGAGAGGAGTGGAAGACAGACGGGGAGAGAAAGACACCTGCAGACCTGCTTTACCACCTGTGAAGCGACTCCCCTCCAGGTGGGCAGCAGGGGGCTCAAACCAGGATCCTTACCCTGGTCCTTGCGCTTTGCGCCACGTGTGCTTAACCCGCTGCGCCACCACCTGACCCTTGAAAAATCATTTTTTTAAAAAATAGACCTCAAATTAACTTAATAAATGGCCACTCCCCACCCCCAAACTCCCACCATCCTACCCAGGTATCAAAAGAAACTTAAAATGCAGACTACACTATAATATCTGTGGCTTTTTAATTCAGTGTATCAATTCGAAATCATCTACTTAGTGAATTGTCACATTATGTAGGAATGTATCATTTGCTTAAATTTAAAACAACAACAAATAATATATAGCTACCCTTCAGTCTAATATTTTCCAATTTTGTATAGTGCTTATATAAATTAAAGAATGAAAATAGGTACACATATGTATCCTCTAAGGCCTCATAGAGCTAAAACAGTGGTGATGGATTTCAAGGGGGAAAACTTAATTCAGTGATACTTCTTAAATAAGTTGTATTTTGAATAGGTCTCAAACAATAATGGAGTCACTAAAAAACAGTGGTTTTTTAAATTTTTTTGGTTGTTAGTGTTACTTATTTTTGAGAGACCAGAGTACCACTCAGCTATGACATATGATAGTGCAGGGAATTGACTCTCTAGCCACCAGAGTCTCAGATGTGCAGGTCTTGGACTCTGTCAAGGACTTACCTCCCTGTTCCTAAAGACATTGTTTTGTAATGTAGTTAGAAAACAAATATCTTCAAAATAGAAGCAGCACTCATTTCCCTTGCCATTTTCCAAAGGAATTTATGCTAGATATTGTCTGAACAAAGAAAACTTATTTGTTTAGAAACTGGAAATAGGGAGTCGGGCTGTAGCGCAGCGGGTTAAGCGCAGGTGGCGCAAAGCACAAGGACCGGCATAAGGATCCCGGTTCGAACCCGGCTCCCCGCCTGCAGGGGAGTCGCTTCACAAGCGGTGAAGCAGGTCTGTAGGTGTCTTTCTCTCCCCTTCTCTGTCTTCCCCTCCTCTCTCCATTTCTCTCTGTCCTATCCAACAACGACAACAACAATAATAACTACAACAATAGAACAACAAGGGCAACAAAAGGGAATAAATAAATTAAATATTTTTAAAAAAAAGAAACTGAAAATAATTTAGGTTAGAAATCATATGATCGCCTCCCCCTGGGTCCTGGTGCATGGTGGGGGAAATGGACCCAAGTTGGGGTTAAGAGTGTTTTGCAGACAGTTATCACAGACAGATGAGAAATTGGACTCATGTGTCAACAACTGCATTGTAAACCATTAAGCCACCAATAAAATGACTTTAAAAAATTTAAATACAGGGGGTCGGGCGGTGGCGCAGTGGGTTGAGCGCATGTGGCGCAAAGCGCAGGGATCGGCCTGGGGATCCCGGTTCGAGCCTCTGGCTCCCCACCTGCAGGGGAGTCGCTTCACAGGCGGTGAAGCAGGTCTGCAGGTGTCTATCTTTCTCTCCCCTTCTCTGTCTTCCCCTCCTCTCTCCATTTCTCTCTGTCCTATCCAACAACGAGTTGCGTCAACAAGGGCAATGATAATAATGGCCACAACGAAGCTACAACAGGGGCAACAAAGGGGGGCGGGGAATGGCCTCCAGGAGCGGTGGATTCATGGTGCAGGCACCGAGCCCAACAATAACCCTGGAGGAGGAAAAAAAAAATTTAAATACAGGGGATCGGGAGGTGGCGAAGTGGGTTAAGCGCATGTGGCACAAAGCGCAAGGACCGGTGTAAGGATCCCTGTTCGAGCCCCTGGCTCCCCACCTGCAGGGGAATCGCTTCACAAGCAGTGAAGCAGGTCTGCAGGTTTCTGTCTTTCTCTCCCCCCCCCCACCGTCTTCCCCTCCTCTCTCCATTTCTCTCTGTCCTATCCAACAACGAACAACATCAACAATGGCAATAATAATAATAATAATCACAACGAGGCTACAACAACAAGGACAACAAAAGGGGGAAAAATGGCCTCCAGGAGCAGTGGATTCATGGTGCAGGCAGCGAGCCCAGCAATAACCCTGGAGGGAAAAAAAAATTAAATGCAATAATAAACAAAGAAATAAGACTTTTGACAGTCCCTGTTACAGATTCTTGAACTCTTGTCATATAATGCTCAGGGCAAGATGAAATGTCTCCAGCTCCAAGGCATTGTGATAGGTCTAGGCTCTTCACAACAAGAAGGAAATAGGGTCTCACAGGACAGAGGACTCAGGGCGGAGAATGGAATAGATGAAACCAAGTAAAAATGAAGAAGAAAATGGAAATGGGAATAAAATTGAGAGTTTGGCGTGGTGTTTATCCTCCCCCCCCCCTTTTTTTTCTTTTCTTCTGACCTTTTCACTCCTAAAATAGTTTAGATTGGAAAGTAGCAACACGTGAGTACTTTCAAAGGAGGAAAAAAGTCAGGTGGTAGCACAGTGGGTTAAGCACAGGTGGCACAAAGCACAAGGACCAGTTCGAGCCCTGGCTCCCCAACTGCAGGGAAGTCGCTTTACAAGTGTTGAAGCAGGTCTGCAGGTGTCTATCTTTCTCTCCCCTTCTCTGTCTTCCCCTCCTCTCTCCATTTCTCTGTCCTGTCCAACAACGACAACATCAAGAACAACAATAATAACTACAAAAATAAAACAAGGGCAACAAAAGGGAATAAATAAATATTAAAAAAAGAAATAACAGTTGGATAAATAGTATTTTTCTCTATATTCTTAGCTTTGCTTTCCCTGTCAGTGTTCCCTCTCATCTTCCCACTTTAAAATCTTTATTCTCTTTCCTCTGAGAAAAGGGGCAAATCCATGCATGTCCAATTCAAGCTCTAAGACAACTTCTTGTTCCCTTTTTTCTTTCCTCTCTCTTCCTTTTCTTACTTTTTTCTTCTTCTCCTCCTCTTTCTCCTCCTCCTCCTCTTCTGTCTCCTTCCTCCTCCTTCTCCTTCTCCTTTTTTTTTTTTTTTTTTTAGACATGGCTTTTTCGGATGTGAAATGAAGGACTACAAATGTTTCTTTCTATTTGTGTATCCTCCCTACACAATCGGTTGGCAATATTGTCTACACTGCTGCTACTCTGCGCTGGGACTGGGAACTAGAATGTACTAAGTCCCTTCCAGAAGGGAATTTTCTGGTCCTACTTAGAGCTACTACCAAAAAAACTTTCATATACTCTGTGTAGTCCAAATAATTACTTCAGCCCCAGAGAATCCCATTTAAATGTTGGGTCAAACTCAAAAGACAAGCAAGCAGTGTGAGTGAAAGTAATCTGATCTTTCCATTCAGCTCTTAAGAATTATGCCTGAAAAAAAAAAAGTATGTCTGGTGATTTTGTATGAGTCCTACAATTGCAGTTTTTGAAATTCATTTTATTATTTTAAATATTTTTATTTACTTATTATTGGATAAAGATAGAAAAAAATTGCGAGGGGAAAAGGGGAGAGAGAGAGAGAGAGAGAGGAAAAGAGACTGACACCTGTAGCCCCAAGGAGAAAGCTTCACCACTTGTGAAGCTTTCTCCCTGCAGGTGCGGACCAGGGGCTGAACCTGGGTCCTTGCACACTGTGATGTGTGTGCTTAAACAGGTGTGTCACCTCCTGGCCCCTAAATTCATTTTCTGTGATTCTTGTTCTACCACTTTCTCAGTAACTAGCTGCTTTAAGACCTCATTTTCTCTAACAGGAAATTTCAAGTTTCTCACTATAAATTGTCTTTCACTGGGCTCTTCTTCCCTTGTAAACCTTTGCCTTCATATTTACTCTATTTCTCTGTCCCGTAATTTCTATCCTTGCTTATTTAAGTTCCTCAATCTCTTACCTGGTTCGCCTCCTACTACCCTTTACTCATACAAAGACCAAGGCTCATAAGTGTGGGTGAAAATGTAGAATAGAGCCTGGCTAAGACAGCAGTACAAGGTCAGAATTTCCTTAATAGACTGGAGAAGCCAAAGATGTTGTCTGAACTCACAAGTGAATAGTTTTTGTCCTTGTTAAATCATCTTTAATTGCCTTCTTGCTCTGGCATCTGTTTTTTAATTATAAATGTATTTAGATCACTCATCCTCCTGAATAATCCCTGCAAACCTGCCTAAAATCGAATCTTTTATCCCAATCCACAAACAATGCAAGAAAATAGCTTACTCAATGCTGCCTCTACCTTGTATTCTTCCTCCTTTTCTTTTTTTAAATCCTGCTGAATTCCTGACTCTACATCTGCTCTAGGTTACCAGTTCCCAAACTTAATGGCAGTTTTTAGGTCTTAATCAACTTGATTTAGTGGTTTGCTGTTGCATTTCTTCTTAAAAATTTCCTATTACCGTCTCCACAAACTATTTTGTATTTATTCTTCCCAGGGCTTTTCTTTAACCATTTTAAAAATGTTAATTTATTTATTCCCTTTTGTTGTTTTATTGTTGTAGTTATTATTGTTGTCATTGTTGTTGGACAGGACAGAGAGAAATGGAGAGAGGAGGGGAAGACAGAGAGGGGGAGAGAAAGATAGACACCTGCAGACCTGCTTCACCACCTGTGAAGTGACTCCCCTGCAGGTGGGGAACCAGGGGCTCGAACTGGCATCCTTATGCCGGTCCTTGCACTTTGCGCCACCCATGCTTAACTCACTGTGCTACCACCCAACTCCCTCTTAAACCACTTTTTTAAAATGTCTTTTAACTATACCTCAGAGTATAATTTCAACCATTATCTATAGAGATGCAAATTTATAACTTCAATCTTTTCATTTCATTACATCATTACATTTATCTTATATGCCACAGTCTATTAAAAGGTATCAATACCTTCCCCAGAAAGGAAAAAAAAGACAACTTTTCTTCATATTCTGTAGTCATAGTTTCAGTTTATGGGCAGCCCAAGATTCATCCAAGGACAACCCATTTCAGAGAGATAGGGTCAACTACCTGGTGACACTTTTAGCAGTATTTTTTCTTTCATTTTTTTAATGGCTTACACACTATATATTGAATAATCAACACTATTTTTTGCCTCTAGCATTATTTCTGGGGCTGTGTCAGCATTATGAATCCACTGCTCTCAGAGGCCTTTTTTCCCCCCATTTTATTATATAAGACAAGAGAAAAATTGAGAGAGGAGGGGAAACAGAGGAGGAGAGAAAGATAAGACATCTGCAGATCTGCTTCACCACTTGTGAAGCACCCTCTCCCCTGCAGGTGGGGAGCCTGAGGCTCAAACTGGGATGCTTGCATGGGTCCTCACAATTCATCTAGCAGTATTTATTTTTTAGGCAACTTAACTTGACCCTATGAAGTCCTTACGATTCCCTAAAGACTCTGTGCCAATATTCTATCACCTTTCTTGTGATTTTGCTTTCAAATAATGCCATCAGTATCTAGTAGTTCTATAAATTCAAAATATCCTTTCCTACATAAGTCATACCAATAGGACACCAAGTCTCAGTCTCCAAAATATCTGCTTCTTATCTACTAAATTTGTCACTGTATCAGTTGCAGTTTTCTTCATAGTTTTCTATGGGATATTATTTTATCCTCTGATGTTTAAGTCTAGATTTCTCTCACTATAATTCATCTACACATTGTCAGTAGAGTTGTTCTTCTAAAATCCAGATCTAGCCTAATTTAAATATAAATAAATATGGGCAACACCATATTAACCCAAAGAGAGGACTGCAAACTCAAGTGTCCATAACCATCAGATAAGGAATGCACCTAGTTGAGCATAATATGGGTTAAGAAAGAGCCCCCAGAGAAGTGTGGACTAGACCTGGAAGAAAAAGGGGTCAACTATGTCCAAATCTAGACAGATAGTTGTAGAGGTGACAGTTAACCCTTGTCTGCAACCTTAGGAGAACTGCTGTGGCTTGTAGTGGAGAGACTGGGGATTCAGAACTCTGGTGGTGGGAACAGTATCAAATTATACCTCTGTGATTTTGTAAATCAATATTAAATGACTAATAAAATTTTAAAAAAGAAAGACCTCCCCCCAGACATTGGGATCAGGGACACAGTTGCCACTTAGTTCCTATCACCTGTCATGTGGAAATACAGATCCAATACTGCCAAATGTTTCAATTTTTTTTTTTTTGAAAGAAGGCAGAATCTGTCAGAAGTAAAACTTCCCTAAACTAAATAATTGTTTCTAATGATTAAAAGACATGATTTAGAGAAAACTATCAGGAATTATGAGGGATATGATATCTTCTGCTATTGTTTATCCTGTTCCAGTCCCTTGGATACTGGAGAAAGACCTGAAAGAGAAAAAAATCTTTCTTACGCCTGACAATATCAGTAGGCAGTGTGAACAGGTATTCTGATTCCCAGAGTCCAGTCCCACTTGTGACATGGAGTGCCATGAAAATTGCATACACACAGAGGTTTCTACTATAAGAAAGTTGAGTGTAAGGACATAAATCAATTAGGAGGGGTAGTAAGCTTGCCTGAACTATAAAAGGAGGGATAGGGACAGGATGAAGGGACACTGAGGTCCTGGTGTATGTCCTAGACACCCATCAAGGGGAGATGAGAGGCTGTGCTTATGTGCTAAAGACTAGACTGTAAGCCATTAAACATCCAAGAAAATTAAAAAAGAAAAGGAGACATTGAAGTCTGCTACCTTTGCGAACTTCCTTGTGAAGACAGTTTGGTACAACTAAGGTAGCAATTGGCTCTACTTGCACCATGTGCAGAAATACCAGAATCCCATGAATAACTGTCTTCCCCAACACCAGGTAAAGATGCTTGCTTCTGGATCAGGTCTGATCTGTGGGATATGAGTCTGTGACCTGTGATACATAATCAAAGCCTTCAAATGACAGCTTGCAGGCAGATCATCTGGTTTCGTAAATAACATTTCATTGGAACACTGTATGCTCATTCACACATTGCCTGTGGCCATATTTGTACTACCATGGAAAAGCAAATACCAAGCTTAAAATATTAACCACATGACCCTTTAAGAAAAACACTCACTGTTCTTTATTGACCACTGGCATAAAGAATACCACCTTAGCATATTGTTTAAAATAGCTGTTCAGACCCTCAAATCAACAATCCCTTCATCCATTTTTGAAACAAATATGTTCAGAACAATTATTTCTATCAGTCATGATGAAAAATCTTGATGTTGGAGCAAAAAATAATGGCCTATTTTCCAGTGGCTCCAGGGTCAGTGAAAAGTACCTGAATAGTGGCAGTAATGGGGACTTGCCTATGATAGAGGCAACCTTGTGGGCATATGGGGGCTTTCCAGAGGGATAACTGTGCAGCCCAAGAGAGTCAGACTTCTTAAATATGGAAGTATTTATTACATGCAGAACCACGTTCCAGGGGCAGGTGAGGTCTCTGGGAGAGTGCCTATTGTGCCATGCAAGCAGTCCACGTTTTATCCCTGACTTCCACAGCGCTGGAGGACCTTTGGTGCTGTGGTTTCTCTCCTCCACCTCCTCCACTCTCTCTATTGGAAAAAAGAGAAGCAGCCCAGAGAAATAAAGTCTCAGATGACAAAAAAGGAAATAAAAGAAAGCACACATATTTCAGAGATAGGAAGCAGAGCGTGTACAAAAGATCGGAGGTGTGGGAGATAAGGTGCTATTTGACCAACATGTTTAGTAGAGAGGGAATATGAGGAGCAAAAAAAAAAAAAGGTAGGTTATGGAAGGACAAAGCGGACAAGCGAATAGGGGAAAGGCTTTGAGTACCTTAGATCTGTTTATTCTGAAACAATCAGAGCATTAGGAGTAAGAACTAGAATTGTTTATAGGTCAGTGAAATTGTAAGGAGAAAGATCACGATATTGTTCCCTTGATTGGGTATAAAATAGTCAACTACAGGATGACACAGCAGGAATAAGGGCGAGAAATGAGCAGTAAGAGAGGAAAAGAATGGAAGAGCTTAGATGTTTATTCTTGTCATGCTTCCTAGGTGCCACCACATCAGATTGTTTTTCCTTTCTTGAATTCTTTATTCTCAGTATAGAAGCTTGAAGCATGTGTGTGTGTGTTGGGGGGGTGTGGGTAATGATTTTTGGGGATAGGAGACACTTTACAGACTTTGAGGCTGAGTCTACAGCAGACAATAAACAATCTAAGCCAGGTACCATCTTAAGCATGATTATATTCCTAAAATGTCAAGAGTGCTCAGCACTTTAAGGATACTCAATATATAGTTGGTGAATGAATGGATGAATGAATGAATGAAATTCATCTTCTCTAATCATTCATTAAAACTCAAGTCAAAGAGAGTTCTCTCTTAGAAAGCTGACTTCCTCTTGATTCTTTCAATTGAGTTCTGTGCTACTAGACCAGGTTGCGTTATTCCATTAAATCAGAATGAACAGTGATAGCTTGTGAGTCCCAGGAGAATTTTGAGAACTCAGAGAGGGAAGGTCTAATTCTTTTTCTGATCTCAAATGCCTGGCTACAATACCTAATACATACCACGTCGTCCTTGCCTAATTGATGTTGGTAAAATGAACGTGTATCTGCACTTTATTAGATTGATCTCTGATGAATCAATCATCTTTCTGAATCATTCGGACTGATGATTCATCATTCTATTTGGTAATTCAATCCATGATTTGGTTTTCAACTTTGATCTATCTCTAGCCTGACAACAGTTTAATTGTTGGGCTATATAGAGCTGATCCCAATCTCACTATTTCTGGGCCTGATCAAATGAGTATATGCTTAACACAGTGGAAATTTAAGGCAAATTGGATGGCATCATGAAGAGGCAATAAGAACCATAACAACAACGAAGAGGATAGGCAATTTCTTGTTTGTGTTATAATTGTATATGCACTGTTTTAGCTACCATCTGCAAAATCCGAACAGTACTGAGTTTTCCCTGAGTGGAATGTATGAGTAGTAGGTGGTTGGGGGGTATTTTGGACTCACGGTCTCCTTTGCCAGCAGTGGTTTGAAGATTCTTGATGCTGCTGCTCTGTGCTTTTATTCCCTCTGAGAGCACTGTTTGCCTCATTAACCATAGGACTTGAATTAATATGAATTATTGAAGCTATTTTTTTGTTGTCTGCTTTTTTAAAAACCATTAAGCTAAACATCATGGTTCCTTTCACAGGAAATGCTGATTAACCCTTTAGCGTGATTGCTTGAAATAAAGAAAACATAACATTGCCAGTTTGTAATGCCTTAGGAAGGTGTTCCCAGTGAAACAATTCAATTAGTTATTATGACCCTCCTTCCCACTCCCCTGGGGAAGGAGAAATGAGTGTACAGGGGATACACAAGGAGTGAGACTCCCTTTGAATTACTTTATTCTATTTTTTGTTTACCCCTCCTCTTGTTACTATACTTAAACACTCTCAATCTTGGACTGTGTGCTTCTAGAGGTCAAGACAGAAAGAGAGAGAGAGAAAGAGATGGAAAGACAAAGAGAAAGGTGAATGGGAACAAAGAGGAGAAGAGGAAGGTAAAAGCTACCTTTTCCTCCCCATATTTAACATGCCATTGTAAAGACAGCTTCACTAAATAGTAATTAGCAAACTGTTTTTGAAATTTGTGCAAAAATAGTTATAGATAAAACAGAAAGCTCTGTTTCAACACATTGCAACATTGTGTCTTATTTATCCTTATTCAGTTGATTCAACAGTTGGTATTGCCACTCATCACCTTATCAGTATGCAAGCTTGGATTATCATTCTGAGTGTGTATTTTTTAAATTTATGCTAAAGATTTCCTTGAGAAATCTTTGCTCAATCCTTTAAAAATTTTTTTTAAACTATCTTTATCTGTTTTTTAGATTGAGACAGCTAGAAATCGAGATGGAAGTGAGAGAGAGAGAGAGACCTGTAGCCTTGCTTTACCAGTTACAAAGCTTTCTCCCTGCAGATGGGGACTGAGGACTTGAACCTGGGTCCTTGCGAACTGTTACATGTGTGCTCAACGAGGTGCTCCACCATTTGGCCCTGCTTTACTCAATCTTACAGCCTTGTTTTTCTATATTATTAAATAATTATTATGTATCTAATGTAAAAAATGAGGAAAATGACAATTATAGATAAAGTAAGTTAGCTCTTTCTCCCTGGCTTTGAAGGTAACATGTTTAGTCAAGAACATACTGATTTACATGTATACATAACACAAGTTGGGAAAAGAGAAGCAAGAACAATTATTACACTTTTAAAAAATGGTTAATTGCATGTATTGCTGTGCACACGGACCCCGTCCCCACCTGCAGGGGGAGAGTTTCACAAGTGGTGAAGCAGGGCCGCAGGTGTCTCTCTCTCTCTCCCTTTCTCACCCCCCCCCCAGTCTATTTCTGTCTGTTCTATCAAATAAGATAAAGTTAAAAAAAAAAGAGTTTCTATTTACTATGATATGCTTTGTGTAGTGGAAAATGCTACAATGCGAAAACTACAGTATGAACTACTAGGCAAAAGGTAGACTGTTTGGTCTTAGCTTTGGATAAATTCCGTCTACAGAAGACCTAAGCATTTTTTACAAATGCCTTGTTTGTAAATATCTCAAGGGTATAAATCTACATTTTAAATTGCTCCGATTTAAAAATTGCTTCCAGTTTTTGAAGTTTACAGACAACTGTAGCAGCCAAGCTGTAAGTGTTAGGCACTGTTAAAATCAGCAGTGAGAAGATGATTTTCTTTTCCTCCTGATGGACATTGATATAATTAACTGCCAGCAGCAAAGTTAGATATATATTCTCTGGCCTTGAATTTGAGTCTGGCTAACTGGCCCCAGTGGGGCTAATGCCCATGACTTTAGACTTCTAATACTATACTTAACAGTATAGAAACATAGATTTCATTGGCTCCTGAAGGATTAGAGCTCTTTTCTTCAATACCTATGCTGCATTTTTCTTTTTTTCTTTTAGCTCTAAATTTGGCAACATGGGTGAGTGCTGATTTTATAAACTTAAAAAAAATCATGTAAGCAATCTTTTCCTTGTCTCGCCAGTAACTAAATATCAGAAATACTAGAGATAAAAAAAAAAAATGGAAATGGCCTAGCTTTCCTAGAGGATGTTGTTCTGTATGCTCCCTTTAGGCTAAGAAAGAGAAGGCTATTTCTTCTTGTTCTTACACAAGCAAAAGAATGCAAATAACAGATGGGGGAAATTTTCTAGTTTTTCAGTCTTACTAATAATGTACCCTACTCACCACTACCACTTTTCCTCTTCACACTCCCATTCTCTCATGAGCAACAATTTCCCCATACAAGGAAACTGACAGTGGAGACAACTAGGGTGATGTATGCTAATATCCACTCATGACTAGCTGGGATCACCAGTTTTGTTCCTATTGTTATCTGTGCCCTATGAACTGCAGCCTCCAGGGCACAGTGTAGTTAATGTGCAATGAAACATTGCCCAGGAGCCATGCAGTATTTATGCCATTCTGAATTTTTATTTAGAAACAATTAAAGCTCCTTGGATTTCAAGATTTTTTTTTCCCTAGGGTTTTAGGTCAAAATTTATTTTTAAAAAAGTACAGAATAATCTTCAACTTTTATCAGCATACCACTAAAATAACAACTTTAATTTTTATATCATTGTTTCTCCTCTTTGCCCTCTGACTTGATTCACCCCTTGCTTCTGTGAGGTATGCACACAGGTGCACACTGAGAACACATGTGATGAAGGTTGTGGATATGGTAGCTATTTATTTCCAAAGCGCTACTCGCTCTGGCTTATGGTGGTGCTGGGTATTGAACATGGGACTTTCAGTGCCTCAGGCATGAAAGGTTTTTTACATAGCCATTAGACTATTTTCTCAGACTTTGAAAGTTGTGGATTTAGGTGATGGGAATAGATCTGTAATTAGTAGCAGTAAAGAATTTCAGTAAGTACAATTTTATTGGATGATGAGTAGGTCTGTATTGTCTATATTAAAATGTCCATCAATTGAATTTTTAATTTTAAATAGCCATAATTCTGACATGTTGCTGAGTTGGAAAATACAGTAATGCGATTTGGTGCCAGTAGTTATTCTCCCATTGAGTTTTGCTTCATCATGGTGCTTTTTCCTTGTAATGCAAAAAAAAAAAAAAGCATAAACTATAAAATGTTGATTGTTTTAAATTATTTTTCAATAATCTATAATTATTTGTTTTCACCCCCCTGAAAATACTGATTTATATGGCATTTTCACTTATGCCTGAAATTGGGAACCTTTGTCATTCCATGAGGAAAAGTCAGACTTTGAAGCAGACTGAGGTAGAGAACTCTTGCCCATTGTCACTAGACTTGCACAGAAAGTGACCATGTTAAATAATGAAGTAACCCTTTTCAGCAAGAAGAGTTTGCATAGAGTGTTGCAAAATACTGTCTCTGAGTTTTGGTGAGTAGGAAGTCTGTGTTATTTATAGAGTGCCATGATAAAATATTATGCTTGGAAATTAAAAAAATAGAGAGAGAGGTAATTTCATGAGAATCCAGTGACAGCTACTAGTCATATGGCCTGACAAACAGGACTCAGAGAGAAATAGTTGAGTAACTAAATGTATATTCAGCCATTTTCAGGAACCTGAGCGTAAGTGTTTGTTGCTCATCTGCTTTTATTTCTAGTGAGCAAAGACCCGGATCCTGCTTCTTGGAATTTCTAATAGGTCATTCCTTCATGTGTGTATGTAAATGTCTGTGCTTCTGCCTCTTTGCCTACTCAGAGTTTCTCTCCTTCATCTAACTCATATTTCTGTTCCCTTATAACTTGGAATTTTCAATAACTCTGTGGCAATCTCTCAGAACTTATTTTCAGTTTTAGCACTCATAGCCCATTATTTTTTTTCTCTCCACATTTAACCCTACAAATCCCTTAAAAAGGACGTTTTAATGTCAATTCTTAGCGTTAGCACCTACCCTAATGTGGGTTTCATGCCAGGAGTTGACTCAGTCAGGTCTGAGACCTGTGCTGACTGAGCTGCCTCTTCAGAGTGTGTTTAGTGGAGAGCACCCTGCATAAAAGAGACTGGCACATCTGCTCCAAACCATTGTCCCTTCAGCCCACAGTGTTTCCTTAATATGCCACTAGCAGAACTATTGTCTAAGGAAGAAGATATATCAAGTCTTTATCAGCCATAAAAAAAAAAAATCCTAATTAAAATGTTGTCAAATAAATGGATCACCCAAGTACCTGATATGACTTTGAGTAAGTAGATAACATTGGTAAGATGCTATGAGAAGGATGATTGACTAGATAGATGGCAGGAGACCTGGATACTGGTTCTGTCTCTGCCTTGAACTGAGTCTCAAAAGTGGTTGTGTTGTTTAAATTGCCAAGATCTCAGTTTTGTGTCTACACACTTAGAGGCGGGACATGCAGTTCAGAAGGTGGCCCCTGATAGGAAGTTTTTAAAGTTTGAGGTCACAATGAATTTGGACCAGTGAGAAGACAGACCAAGCAGAGAGGAAGGGGAGGACTGAGTTGTAAGAGGATACAATGTTGATACTACTTTCCTAGAGGGAGAGAGGATATCATATTCTGGTACATGCTTATGAGTCCAAGGTGGGTTAAAGTCAAGATTTCCTTTAAAGGTCTGTTTACTTACTTATTTAATCTCATTTGATAAGGACGGAGAGAATTGAGAGGGGAAGAGGAGGTAGAAGAAGAGACACTTGAAGCAGTGCTTCACCACTTGTGAATCCTCCCCCCTGCAGCAGGAGGCTAGGGGCTTGAACTTCCTTGTGCTTGGCAACATGTGCTTGGTAATTAAACCTGGTGTGTCACCACTCAGCCCCAGGAGTCAAGACTTAACTGTAATAAACATGAGAAAAATTATATATACACACAAACACAAACAAATACCCATGTGTGTGTGCATGCACACACTAGTTCATGCTATTTGGAACTGGTTGTGTTTGGGGTAGGCGTTGTGAATTCTTTTTAAAGAATAATATTAGGCCATTTTTATTGTCTGCAATTTTAGAGTTGGAAGAGAACCTTAGAGACTTAGTTCAGTCCTTTCACTTAAGTGAAGAGTTCAAACCTTAAATAGATAAGGCCTGTGTGACAAAGAAAATTAGGATCAGAAAAAATAATCATTGATTCAATATTGTAAAGAAAATGGGTTATTAATTTTGGGAGTGGGGTGTGAGTATACAGGATGAATCAAAGGAAAACCATTCTGTCAAAGATCATGGTCTAGTAGGGAAGGAGAAATTAGTTGTAACAGAAAGTGATATAGGGATTGGAAGATAGCACACCTGCTAGAGCATGCACCTTACCATGCACAAGGTCCTGGTTTGAGTCCTAGCACTACTTGGAAGCATCAAAACATGGGCAGGGTAGAGTACAGTACTGTCTATCTCTTCCCTCCCTCCCTTCTTTCCTTCCTCTTGCTTTCCTTGAAATAAAAACAGTGATAAAAAGCTAGAAGGAATTATGTTAAGTGAGCTAAGTCAGAAAGATAAAGATGAGTATGGGATGATCCCACTCATCAACAGAAGTTGACTAAGATGATCTGAAAGGGAAACTAAAAGCAGGACCTGATCAAATTGTAAGTAGGACACCAAAGTAAAAACCCAGTGGTGAGGGGTAGACATGTAGCTTCCTGGGCCAGTGGGGGGTGGGAGTGGGCGGGAGGGATGGGTCACAGTCCTTTGGTGGTGGGAATGGTGTTTATGTACACTCCTAGCAAAATGTAGACATATAAATCAGTAGTTAATTAATATGAGAGGGGGAAATCAATTGTATGTCTCAAAGTTTCTCAAAAGACAAACTGAATCTTTTTAATATATAGGCTATGTTTTTGATATGCGGACTCTCTCAAAAGCCTAGACCAAGTAGATTAGAAGCTTCCAATAGCACAGCTATATACAAGATACTGGGTACTGTACAGCAAACCATAACAAAGGGACTTTTCAAAGTTAACCCAATTAACAAATAATGTGATGATAATATTAACTATTGATTGTCTTTTTGAACCCTAGGACAGCAGGAACCTCACATCTTCACTATAGAGCCCCTACTTCCCCCAGTCCTGGCACCCTTGGGTAGGGCCCACTTTCCCGTATGCATCTCCCAATCCAAACCAAATAATATTGCATCCGCCGATCACAACCTAACCAAAGCAACAATTGCCATCTCAACATGCTTCACCTCAGACTGTATCCAGAGACTTCACGTGTGGAATGACAACCCTTCAGCTTCATTACTCGGGTGAGACCTTTCCTTTAATAGTACACTCTAATTTCATCTCAGGTAGTTCACTTTCTAACAAAGTCCCATAACCTAGATATACACCAGATTCTATGAGAGAGAGCTTATGTTCACACGTATCCATAAACTACTGCAAAATATATACCTGAAAGCAGGATTACACTAGAGTTTGCAGTGAGTACCTCCCTAACACTTCCTCTCCACTATTCCAAGCTTGGGATCCATGATTGCTCAACAAATTGTTTGGCTTCATATGTTGACTCTCTTTTCAATCACCAGGTTCCAGATGCCACCAGGATGCTGGCTAGGCTTCCCTGGATTGGAGACCCCACCAATGTGTCCTGGAGCTCAGCTTCCCCAGAGACACACCCTACTAGGGAAAGAGAGAGGCAGACTGGGGGTATGGACTGACCAGTCAACGCCCATGTTCAGCGGGGAAGCAATTACAGAAGCCAGACCTTCTACCTTCTGCAACCCTCAACGACCCTGGGTCCATGCTCCCAGAGGGATAGAGAATGGGAAAGCTACCATGGGAGGGGGTGGGTTATGGGGATTGGGTGGTGGGAATTGTGTGGAGTTGTACCCCTCCTACCTTATGCTTTTGTTCACTAATCCTTTCTTAAATAAAAAATTTAAAAAAAAAAAAAAAAAAAGCTGGTCTGGAGATACTCAAATCACCAGAACCCAATGCCACAAAAAGCAAGCAAGCAGACACTGTAATAAATGAATGCACGCACATGGTGCAAAGTGCACAGACTGGCATAAGGATCCCAGTTCAAGCCCCTGGCTTCTCACCCACCTGGTGGGGGGTCACTTCATAGGTGGTGAAGCAGGTCTGCAGGTGTCTTTCTCTCTCCCTTTCTGTCTTCCCCACCTCTCTCAATTTCTCTCTGCCCTGTCCAACAACAAAAACAGCAGTGACAACAATAACCATAAATACAATAACAAAGGTGTTGGTATGCTTCTAAAAACCCCTTCTGTTTCTTTTGGTTTAAATCCCCCTTGCTTAACACTGCATTCTATTTACAGAACCACTTCATTCTATTTACAGAACCACTTCATTCTATTTACATAACCTCTGTTAACAAGCACCACCTTCCCTCCAGGGCATTGGTGGTTTAGTGATAGAATTCTTGCCTGCTCCGCCCCCTCTCCTTGTCATACCCTGATTTTCACCAGTCACTTTTCTCTCCACCCTCTCTGCGTGGCATCCTGTTCCCACCCTACTGGGCTAGTATATTTATAAGGACAACATTGTTTGTAGTAGTTTAAGTTTAGCTTAGCTCGGCTTAGATTGTGCTGCGTCCTGCATGAATAAAGAGATACTGCCTACAGCTCAACCATAAGTCCCTGGTGGTCTGTTACCCGCCCGTGAAGCCAGCCTGGCGAAAACAACACAAAGGCAACAAGGACAACAATAATGGAGAAAAAATGGCCTCCAGGAGCAGTGGATTTGTAGAGGAGGCACTGAGCCCCAGCAATAACCCTAGAGGATATATATATATACAGAATCAGAATGTCTAAAAATGGGTACTGTGGTGATTCAGGGACATTTTTCTAGAAAAACGGAATCTGAACTGAGACTCAAGTTGAATCCATGCAGAGCAGATCATGGAATTGAGGAGTAAACTCCATACTGATCAGAGCATGCATTTTGTGTGTGAGTGAGTGTGTGTGTGTGTGTGTGTGTGTGTGTGTGTAGAATGGGTGGTTAGATCATAAGGTGACCATAAGAAGTACTCTCTGTCATCAGCCTCCCCCTCCTGCTGCCTCTCTCCCCATTTCTATGATGATCACCTCCAGTGAAATCTTTAAATCACTTCATGCTGTCTTAACAGAATAAGCATCGGAAAACATTGATCAACAACATGTAGAATGGTGGAAGGAAACTGATTTGAAGTGAGACGTTTGCCATAGTGAGGTCATGAGACCTCATTTGGGGGGTGCCCAGTACAATTTCCCCTTGCCATGTGTTTTTGAAGGTGCTGCCACTTCCTCCGTGAAGGTCACCTTCAACATATCCAAGCACTCTCGTCCATAGTGTTGTTGTTCTCACATTTATGAAGCACACTTTCGGTTCCTCCTCCTAGATCCTGTGTCCTTCAGGATATGCTACTCAATACACCCCCTCCCACCACCCAGTGACAGCAAGCTGCTGATTGCTCTCTTTGGGGTATTCCCCTTTAGCTAGTTATGTACCACCTGCTTTGGTGGGATTCATACAGTGTGCTCACCACACAGCTGCTTTCTCCTCCCTCTGTTTGTGTGACTCATGTAATAATGAATGATTCAAGTGAAGAAAACCAGTAGTCGGCTTTGTCAGAAGGGTCATACCACAAGTTAAAAAAAATTTTTTTTCTCAGAGAAACCTATGCAGATTTTTAAAAATGCAATTATAAAAATACAATATTTTGAACTTTCTATATAACAAAACTAAAAATGACCATTTACTGAAAACCACTTATTCACACAGGCATTTACATTTTCCACTTCCTCCTCTTTTTGTGGATTAAAAAGTAAATCTTTACCAAAAATAAGAACTTACTCAGAGGGAGACAAGAAGGGAAAGTTGAATACTAAGCACTGCTGAAGACAGGAAAGGGTTTTATTCAATACATTTTACCCTTAATTTAGCTACAGAGTTCAACATTTAAATGTATTGAGCAAGTCAGAATAAAATCTGAAGCAAAAGTTTTCAAAAAAAAATCTGCCAGATCTTGTGTGTGTGTTTCATCTTGTTGGAATGTAACCATTTTTTTGTCACTGCTGTTTAATGATGAAATTTAATTTGCAAAGAGATGTAAATGAACATCAAAACAAGAAAAGACAAAAATGATGAGGCTGAGATTAGCACTCCAAAGAAAGGAAACAAGAACACTGCAATGAGACACCGCTTTTGGTAGACTGGAAATGCTCCTCCGCTTTTAAAATTCCCTAACAAGGTGAGCGAAACTATTCCAAGAACACTATTGTCAAGAGACACCTTTGAACTGATGTATCCTGAAGAATAACCCCCAGAAAGGTAGGAAAAAAAAAACTTTCATATGTTTGTGGCCACACAGTAAAGCTCTGACTTCTGAACATTTTTCCCCAATTATTTTTGTAAAGTATTGATCGCAATTTAATTTTGCAGTCCCGACATGAGAGGCACTTCATGCTGAACCGTCTCACAGGAGATTGTAATCAGGGTCTAGCCTGAAGGTGAAGCGCTCGTACACAGGTTTTACTCTATTTCTCCACTCTTCATCAGCTCGGGGATTGGAGCAGAGGGCATTCTCAGGCAGATTAATTTTTGACGATGGGATCGATGGAAGATGTTTTTTTCCTCCTGACATTGAGTCATCTAATTTGCTGTTTATCTTTGGCTTATTGAGTTTTGAGCATTGTTAAATCATACCTTTCAGCTGTTTAATTTCATATGTGAATTTTGCATTCCCCTCTTGTACTTTGGCATAACTCTTTTTTCCTAAAATGAGCTAGATGATGGGCCTTTCTTGACACAGGGTTACTGCTTTTGAGTCTGTTAAGTACTCTGAGGTAATGTTATGGTACTTTCTAGCCTTTTTTCTTTGCTTGTGGCCATAGATCAGTTCACCTCTGGGGAAATCATTACTTGCCATCATTATTATCCCCAGCACCTTCATCTATTCTCCCTTGTTTCCTGACTGTGTGGCTTGATGAAGTGCCTAGATGTGCCAACACCTTATCTGAGGTCTCATAATTAACCCCTTCATAACACAAGCTGAGGAAATTATTTTCTTCCTCTAATATGCCCCATCTACTTTACTATTAGAGCTGCTTTATAGTCTTCACAGCAGCTTAAAGTTTCAACTTTATTATTAATTTTTTTGCACTGAGATGTGAATTTTTATGTGTGCCGATCAAAAAAAATTTTTTTCCACCTATGGAAACTTGACTTTTCATTTAAATGCTGTCAGGTTGTAGACAATTTTTCATCTACACACACTAAAGATTCATCATAGTGGCCGTACTAGATGACGTACTAGTCATTCCATGAAAATTAGTAAAATTGGAGCCTTTTATTAATCTCCCAATAAAAAAAAATAGGAGCCTTTTTTAGTTTGAAAGTTATTTGGCATATTTGCAAATAGTCTTAAAAACAAGAGTAAAGATGCTAACAGAATATACTTTCAGGTTTGAATTTGACACTTAAACAATCTGTTAAGTTTTAATAAATCAGTAAACTAAGAGAAAAAAAGTCCTATCCTGTTCCATAGTCCATATCTCTTACTGATTTGATTGAACATGAGGTGTTAGTTTTATGGACAGAGCCCCACACTTACCCCTACTGATCCGATTGCTGTTCTGACTAGTTGTATTTCCATGAGAAATGCATGCCACCTCTTTGGCTCTCAGTTTCCACATCATTAAAATAAAGGAACTTGAAAGGATTCTTCCAGATAGAAAATATAGAGCCAGTGATATATTACTCTGTGATGTTACCAAATTATCAGTGTTAGTTCATCACCCAAGGCCAGGCTCAGAAACTACCTTCTCAAAGAGGGCTTTTTGTCTGTTGCTGTCTACAATGTACTCACCGTACGTATAGTCAAAAATATTTATTTGACTACAGTTCTTGTATTAGTTCTGCTAATTCTCTATGGTGAAAACTATACAAAAGGGACCTCATACTCCATTTTTATGCTATGTCCCAGTACCCTTAAGTACCAGCAACTATTATGCTATTTTACTTATGGAAAAAAGGGTACATTTATTTAGAGACATTTTTGTTACAAAGGTGGGCAATCAGGACAAAATTACTTCCTCAAAAAAAAAAAAGATTTATTCACAGAGATGATGAAAGAACCAGAGGACTGTTCAGTTGTAGTATAAGGTGCTGAGGATTAAATCTGGGATCTCAGGCATGTAGGTTGGTGTTCTGCCAGGCTGAGCTAGCTTATCCGCCCTAAAACTAACTTCTCAAGTTAACTTCTTTACTGTTTAAATGTCTTACTCAAACCAACCATGAACACAATTCCCAGTAAGAGGCTGTCAAAAATGCTTTGAGCTATGCCATCATTGTTAAAATAACCAGATATCTTAGTAAGGTGTCTACTTGGAAGAAAATTTCCATTTTCGTGCAATATTATCTGATTATTCATTAATTGCATATGCTCATAGATAGGCATCATATGTCTTTGGCAGGGAAGTATTGTGAAGATTTGAACATTTGCTTTGTAAACGTCTCACCTCCCTCACCAGATGAGACTTCAGGTTGCTTTTAAAGAATCAGTCAGCTGAAAATGTGAGTGTTAGTCTCTTATAAGAAAATAAATTCTCAGGAGTCGGGTGGTAGTGCAGTGGGTTAAGCACACATGGCGCAAACCGCAAGGACCTGCATAAGGATCCCGGTTCGAGCCCCCGGCTCCCCACCTGCAGGGGAGTCGCTTCACAGGTGGTGAAGCAGGTCTGCAGGTGTCTGTCTTTCTCTCCCCCTTTCTGTCTTTCCCTCCTCTCTCCATTTCTCTTTGTCCTATCCAAGAATGACGACAACAACAATAATAACTACAACAACAATAAAAAACGAGCAATAAAAGGGAAAATAAGTAAATATAAATTTATTTTAAAAAAGAAAAGAAATTCTCTTATGCATGGGAGAGCATATAAATTGAACATGTACATAAGAATTTGTGAGCTAACATCTATAAACAGTAATACAGGTTAATGTCTGTGAATCTTACAGCCTTACTTTGATTCTAAACTTATTTTTATAAACTTTTCAGAATTTTAAAAAAATTATTTAAGCATGTCTGTGAAAGCAGACACCTGGAAATAAAGTATTCTGTTTTTCCAAAGTGTTTATCCCCAAGGAATTTGTAAAATTTATAGAAGTTGAGGGAAAATATTGATCTTTATTAATGATTCTTGAGGCAGAAGAATCATACATTTAAATTCTTTGTAGGGGGAGAAGTTTCCCAGTGATGATGATCATATCACTTAAGTCTTGTCAAACAAACAAACAAACAAACAAAAAATCAAAGGGGAAAAACAAAATCTATTTACTTTCTTGACTATTTCACATACTCATGAAACTGTAGTTTTTTGTTCAAAAATCACACCTAAACTTCTAAAATATTTTTAATTTCAGTGAATTTGTTTTTATTGAGGTTATATTAAACTCTAATATTACATAAGTTTCAAATGTGCATTACTGAAGACCAGCATGTATATATTGTATTAAGTTCACCACTAAAAATCCAATTCTGTCCTTTATTATATAAGTGTCCTGATTCACCTACCCCTTTCCTTCCCTTCTAGTAACCACTAATTGGTGTTATGTATCTAAAAATATTAAATTCATCTTTTTGTTTCTAAATACCACATATGAGGTCACAGTGTTTGCCTTTTCTCCACCTGCCTTACTTCACTAAGCACACTGTCCTCTAGGTTCCTGTTGTAAATAGCAGAATTCATCACTTTTTATAGCTGAATAGAATTCCTGTGTGTGTGTGTGTGTACTACCTCTTATTTAAAAAAATATTGGGGGATTAATGGTTTACAGTCAACAGTTAATACAGTTGTTGGTGCATGTATAAAATTTCTAGATTTTCTACAAGACACTTACCCCCCACCCAGGTCCTCCTTTACCATCATGCACCAGAATCTGAACTCCCCCCCCCAACCCCCGCCTCCCTGGTCTTTTACTTTGGTGCAGTGCACCAAACCCAGTCCAAGTTCTGCTTTGTGTTTCCTTTTCTGTTCTTGATTTCTCAACTTCTGTCTATGAGTGTGACCATTCCACATTCATTCTTCTCTTTCTGGCTGATCTCACTTAACATGATTCCTTCAAGTTCCGTTAAAGACGAGGTTAGGAAGGTGACTTCATCATTTTTAATAGCTGAGTAGTTTTCCATTGTGTGTATGTATACCATAACTTTCTCAGCCACTTTTTTATTGTTGGACACCTAGGTTGCTTTCAGGTTTTGACTACTACAAATTGTACTGCTATGAACATAGGTATACACAGATCTTTCTGGAGGGGTGTGTTTGGTTCCTTAGGATTTATCTCCAGGAGAGGAATTGCAGGGTCATAGGGTAGGTCTTTTTTTTTTTTTATCTTTCTGTCAGTTGATCAGTAGTTAGTAGACGTTAAAAATATGTAGCATCGGGAAGTCCAATGGCCACCCTCCCCTTCACCACAGTGTTTTTATATTGGGCTTCCCCGCGCGGCGGGGGAGGGGGGTGGGGGGGATGAGGCACAGTCTTTTGGTGGTGGGAGTGGTTGGTGGTGGGAGTGGTGTTTATGTACAATCCTATTAAAGTGTAAACATATAAACCACTATTTAAAAAAAATAAAATAAAATATGTAGCATCAATGATTAGGTCTTCATTTACAGTGTACTTGTACCTATTACAAGTCCAGGTATGGCCTGTATAGTTTGTATATTTATGATATATACAGTTAACTTCCCAAGTAGAAAATTTATTCTATGGAAGTGAATAAATAGGTAGGGTAAATGATGAGATAATTTGTGGGACTTTGCTAATGTCCTAACAATGAGCTCTGAGGTTAATATTATTTCTGTCCCACCACAACCTTGTGGATGGTTACTATTATCATCTTCATCTTAATGATAAGGGAATAGATCAGGAAGGAACTAGGAGGGTCATGGGAACTCATTTCATGGATTTGTTTTTTATGACCCTTTGAATAAACTCCGGGTCTCACATGTGCATGATGCCACGGAGATGCCTCCCACACCCAGTGCTTGCATCCTTTTAATTTAGAAGGAATTGAGAAAAACAGAACACTAGAGTACCATGTCACTATTGTTGGAGTTCCTTTGCCACTCACTGTGTGTAGTGCTATCATGCTCTGTCAGGTCTCAAACTCAGATTCCCATATACAGTAAGGAATATGATGTATTCTACCTTGTGAATCACCCCCAGTCTCCATGGGGTCCATTTTCTATGTAGGAGGTGTGAGTTTCAAAATGCTAAGTAGCCTATATAGAACCACATTGTCAAAGTGGAGGTTAAAATCAAAGCTTTTCTGATTCCAGTGAAGCATTCTTTCTCCTCCTCTGCCATCCAGTCTACTATTGTGTTTGTTACTTAGGAAACATCATAAACTTTCACTTGTGATTAGCTCATTACTGTACTGAAAGAAATCAGATTGTGCATGAAAATTTTCCTACAGAATATTGTTAAGATTATCTTTTTTATTTTTTTTGCAAAGAAGAAAAATTGTACTAAACATGTTAAGCTTTTGATACTGAGTTTGTTTTTGTTTAAAAGACATAAACACAGTTATTTTCACTACTCAGGTTTGGCCATAAAAATGCTCTGACTTATAAATATGAATTTATTCTGTCACCACAAATTAGGCAAAGCAGATGTAACAACAGCCAGATCTTGGGACACAAGTAGTGCAAGGAAAAATAGTTAACACTAGTCTGAAGAGTCTTGTGAAAAAGGTGGGCCAGCAAGGAAGAAATTCTGTTTGGAATCCTAGAGGTTGGAAAAAGTGAGTCATGAAGTATGTCTGCCTGAGTCTGACATAGGACCATAGCAGTCAGTAAGTCAGAATCAAGCTTTTCTGTTGTTCCAGAAACTCTACATCTATCATAAATGTGAACTTTGAATATAAAAGAGCCAAATCATTATCTATGGTGACATTTATGTAGCTGCATTTATCACTGTCCTCATTCATTCTGAGGGGAACCAATGGGCTGTGAGACCATCTAGTTCTAGGGTAGAACTGAAAAGAGGGAGCAGGAGGCGGATCAGTGCTAGAGTACATGTGTTGTCTGCCTGAGATGCTGGATTTGATCACCAGCACTGTATAAAATGGTAGGACAGTGCTTTGATCTTAATCTTCCCTGCCCCCCCACCACTACACACACCTCTTTCTGTCCTAGTAAGAGATTGAGGAGAAAGTACAGTGGTACTTCATTTTGAATTCATTTCCTATCAGCCTGTTGTTAGGTAACTGATACTGATGTTTTCTGTTTTAATCATTCTTCAACATAAGTATTGATCACCAGCATAGATCTAGTCTTTTTGTCTATATTCATTAAGAATAAATTTTTTGGAGGGCCAGGTTAGCAAAGAGGGTTAAGCGCACATGGTGTAAAGCGCAAGGACCAGAGTATAGTAAATGGATATCTTCTGCTTCAAATTTAGTGTTCGCATGGAGGAATGCCACTGGTTTTTGCATATTGATTTTGCAGCCTGACACTTTACTATATTCAATAATTTCCAAGAGTTTTTTACTGGAATATTTAGTATTTTTTTATGTATATGATCATACCATCTGCATGTAGTGACGGTGTAACCTTCTTTTCCGATGTGAATGCCTTTAACTATTTTCTCTTGCCTGATTGCTATAGCCAAGACTTCCAACACTATGTTGAATAGTAATGGTGACAGTGGGCATCCCTGCCTTGTACCTGATCAGAGAGAAAAGGCTTTTTAGCTTCTCACCATTGAGTATAATGTTGGCTGCAGATTTGCTGTATATATAATCAACAAGTTTGAGGAATTTCCCATCTATTGCTTTTTTTTTTTTTTAATGTTTTGATCATGTTGGGTCTTGCCAAAGGCTTTTTCTGCATCTATTGAAATAATCATATAGTTTTTGGTTTTCCTTTTGTTGGTTTGGTGAATCACATTTATTGATTTACATATGTTGAACCAGCCTTGCATCCCTGGGATAAAGCCTGGTGTATAATCTTCTTAATGTACTGCTGTATCCCATTAGCCAGGATTTTGTTGAATTAATCTTAGCATCAATGTTCATCAAGGAAATTGATCTGTAATTTACTTTTGTAGTTGCATCTCTATCTGCTTTTGGTATCAGAGTGATGTTGGCTTCCTGGAGGGCATTTTAGGGAGTATTCCTATGTCTTTAATATTTGAAAGAGCTTGAGGAGTGTAGACAGTAGCTCCCAGAAGGGGACCTTCCAGTGACAACTGCTTAGTGAAATGCAAAGATATTAAAAATGAAAATGGAAACAGACATTGGTCCAAATAAACTAAAAGACCTAGTCTCTTCAGAAGGTTATCATATGAGAAAGAAAACTATCCTTCTTTATGAAGCATTGTTTTCTTTCTCCTAATGTCATATATCTAGGCAGTCAGCCATATGTCTGTTCTCTAGGGAACATTATCAATTTATGGTCGCTTAATAGCCACAGATGATGAATTTTGCTTTATAATCACTTTGTCTTTGATAAGTGGCAAATCTTAATGCAAGATGCACGAGGTAAAGGATAGTAGAGAATATACATTTCAGTGCTAGCAATATATTCTAGTCAACAGTGCTTAGTGAGGCCTATTCTGTAAGTACACATAGCACTAGGCCTAGGAAAGCATCTACACTTGCCTGAAAGTGGTAGTTTGCCATGAAGAATAGGGCAGGGTGTGCAAGAAGAGTCCATGTGGCTCAGAGCATTGGTGGGTAAACCCGAGCACTTTGGTTTAACATCTACCTGGCCATGTGCAAATTTGTTAACTAAATGACCCCTTTCCTATGTCCTTATGGATAACTGGAAGAAGAATGTCAGTGAGGACTCAGCCTGGATGATTCAGAGAAAGGGGGCTACATTGACATGGGTCCTAAACCATTCATTTATCTACTTTACCTCATTCGTTTTTACATTTGATCATTAATTTCAGGGTATTCTTTGCTTTTTTGCCACCCTCTCCCCATTCCCACTGCATATACGATCTTTTTCTTAGTGTCCCCTTCTCTCTGTCTCTTCAGCTTATCAGTTCTCAGGCAATGACTTGTCTTTCCTGAGGTGTTCATACAATGCTGACTTACTTGACTTCAGAGATTATGCAATATTTGTATAACTCCTAGTTATGTTTCTGTAGAAGTCCAATGGTACTTTGCTAATGTAAGGCTCCAAGGAAAAATTATTTCTATATTGCCTTCTTTCCAGTCAGACTTTACATTTTGTAAAATGCTACTTTAACAACATGGTCATCGATGGCTCTCAGAAGAACTAAGTACTATTCCTCCATTGGTGAGCAATTGGTACACAGTTGTATCAATTATTACATTTTATTTTATAAATTTTAATACTATCTTTAGTGCCTCACAGTGCCACATCCAGCTAAGTGTAAACATTAGGAAGGACCTGAGTTCAAGCCCCTGGTCCCCGCTTGTAGGGAGAAAGATTCCCCAGTGATGAAGCAGTGCTGCAGGTGTCTCTATCTCCACCTTCTCTCCTGGTTTCTTCTGTTCTAGTCAACAAATGAAACAAAGTTGCCCATTTTCATAAGTAAAGTGAAACTTACTTATACTGGGACCAAATATCCACCACTGATACAACCTGGTACCTGATGGTTCCCCTTATGAGATGGCCAGTTAATATTAGTGGAAAGAACAATTTATACTTTTATTAAGAACGTGGGAAAACTGGGGATAGAGATGAACTGTTCTTCTACAGGCAGTGTTTGGTCCTGTGTTACTTGTTAGGACATAAATGAGTTGGCATTTATGCTGATGGAAAAAGTTAGAAATCTATAATTGTAAATTCATGCTGATTTTAATGAAATCAAAACTCAAAGTGTGAAACCATCCAAATAAATATAATTTTCCCCAAACTGCTTTGATATGAAAAAGATTCTTTGGCATAGCTCCAGTTAACTATCTGAGTCACCCACACAGAAGGGGGGGAAAAACACTCTCTCCATCTGACTATAAGTTCCTTCAAATAGCAAGACCATTCAAAGCATTCCTGGTTGTTTTCTGTGTTTGTACATTTTCATGACCCAAAGAAAACAGAATGGACCAAGCCTGCCATTTGCATTGACAAATGTGACATATTTTCAAGCCTTTCAAGTCATATACTGTTGTTTTAGGATTAAAAGAAAATCACATAAAATCGATTCATAAAAGTGCTGCTTTTGTTTTCAGTTTCATATTTTATGAGACAGGCACACATTTATAGTTTAATTACAATAGATTGAATGTCAAACATAACAGTTTGGCTTATTGTAGTCTGCCATTCTTAAGTGTATTTTTGAAGGATCTTTGTTTATCAAAATGTCAAGCTTTTGTTTTATATTCTTCCACCCTTTGCCCACCACTGGCACCCCTGCTTCAGTTAATTGTTCCAAACACCTGCTACAAACTCAACCCTGAACAAACAAAACTACAGGGAACTTGACAGCGAAACAAATATATACAGATATAGGAGTTTCATAGAACCTGCCCTCCTACTAAATGTGTAAACACTCAGACTGAAAAACGAGATTGTCTACAGATGTATCTCCTGGCAAATGGGAAAGAAGTTACCCACTGGGGCCTGTTGAGGGAAGCGGCGAAGGCCTGCTGAACATGTCTGCCTACCCTTGACACGCTGTTCCAGATGGTTGGATAGACACAAGACAGACACAGTGAACTGGCTCATTCTCTGTCCTGAAGTGAAAGGAAGTAACTCTCCACACTAGGCCAGGACAGGACAGGATATTTTACTGTCTGAGTCGTTTGGAAGGAACCCACCCCTCATTATTTGAATGAGCGGACTTTTCCAGCAGTGAGACATATATCAAATGTCTCATTGCAAGATTAGAGCTTGATGAAAAGAAAGAGCATGGTCTTTACCCACGAGGTGATAAATTTCCTGTGCTAGCAACAGTGAAGACTTGGGGAGTGAATAAAGAAATGTCTCTAAGAATCTCTTAGGCATGTCATAAAAGGGCATGTTCAATATAACTCATATGAAAAAGTAATGTCTGGTGGTGCTTAGGAAAGAGAGGGAGAGAATGGTGGTGACTTTAGTAGTAATTTAGGAAGAAGGTGTTTTCATCAGTGAATATAGGCCCATGGATTGTAACCCCTCCCACCTTCACAATGACAGAGTTAGAATGGAGAGTCTATGAATTTTTACAACCAGGGGACCTAATTTTGAAAACAAAAGAAAGCCAGCAAGTCACTTGTTACTTAGATTTCTTTCTATTTGACTCCTTAGAAATCAGTGCTTTTAGTTATATTGGTCTTTTCTGGTGTCATTGTTAAAAGTTAAAACTATAAAAGTGCCTTTCTGAGTGTCTATGTGAAAGTAGGAAGAAGGAGGGGGAAAAAAAGTCGAGCGGGGGGAAATACAGCTGCAAGGAAGACTCAGTGTTTCCAAAGGGAAAGGAAAGAGGACTGCTAAGTGAAACAGGAGGCTCCCTTAATTTTTTTAGGGATGCAAATGTCCTGCAAGACCTTGCATTCAAGCGGACAGGTTGGTAGAATGCGCAGAAACTGAGTGTGGCTTGGACACATGCCAGAGTGAAAGCACAGAGGCCCTTCTTTGTGCAGCATTGTTTCTGTGGGTAAATGCCAAGACTGGCCCTGGGCTAATTGAAATGAGCAGCTGCATGGGTCACATCAGTATAAGGAGCAAGTATTAACAGGTGCAAGGGGGCCACAGGCTTTTCTTTTGTCACTATGAAGTAAACAGGTAATACTGTTCATTTGTCTTCTTAAAATGTAAAACTTCAAGTTCCAATTGAATGCAGCCCTTGGCATCTCCTACATAGCTGCCAAGGAGTCTAGGGCGCCTCCAGCTTCCTGAATTCAAACCAGGCAGTTACTATAGTGTCCAGTTGGAGACAGACATTCAGGGGCTATGTCCTCAGGTGGGGATGCTCAGGGCAGCCTGCAAAATCACGGGAGCTTCGAGCAGGTGTCAACCCACTTCCCTGATATCAGTTGCCTCTTGTTTTTCTTCTTCAGGTCTCTTGTGGGCACAGAAAACCTCTCACGTAATCCTGATTCCATTCAGGGCCATTATAATCTTGTACTTGTTTGCTTGCTTGGGGCATAAAAACATCAAGGCTGGTCCTGTTGAGTGTTTCATTCCCTCTGTGTCCCCGGTAGTCTCTGTCAAAGAAACTAAGTCAAAATGGTCGCTGAGAGTTAAAATTAACATTCTCACCACAGAAACTTCAGAATGGGCCGGGGAAAGCAACCATGAGTGGGGTTTAATGATCCATCAAAGCTGTAGGGTTTAATTTTAGATGAGAAGTATTTTTCATTTATGTTTATTAATGTGTGAGATTTCTCAAACCAGAGGAAGTGAGGCAACTGGGAGCTATAAGGCACAAGCACAAACATTTGATTTTATCATCAGGGACAATAGCCATTTTAACTACATCGAGTTGGAGTATCCAGGGGTCCACAGAGGTCCATCTCCATCACAGGTTCTTATTCCAAACAGCCTGGAATCCTGCCATTTCCAGAGGGTGGGTTAGATTTTTTTTTTTTCACTTCTCCACAGCCTGCTACCTTAGCATTTTGACAAATATGCTGTTTCACATACTACACTGTGATTTATGTTTTACATCCTGTATATGAGACCATACCAAAGAAGTAAAACATGTCTGTTTTGTCTTAAATATTCAGTCGTTTTATACCAAAGCTATAAAATGTCATGTGGTTCAGCTAGTACTTGCCACATATTCCACTAGAGATTATTAATAACACGGAGAGTGAATGTTGTCTTGTTTGTTGTATTTCAGGCTACACCGATGAAAAGGGTTAATGGGAGCTTGGGAACTTTAATCTACAAGGGATCTACCTCTTCTTCCTGCCAGTTAAAAATAAGCAGGTGGTGGTCCAGGAGGTGGCGCAGTGGATAAAGCACTGGATTCTTAACCATGAGGTCCTGAGTACAATCCCTGGCAGCACATATACCAAAGTGATGTCTGGTTCTTTCTATCCTTCTGTCTTTCTCATGAATAAATAAATAAATTCTTTAAAGAAAAATAAGCAGGTGAGTGAAACCACTTGCATTTTACTTGTGCATCTTGAAAGAAATGTCTGGTTTTCTGTTTTTGCTTCATTTTGTTTAAGTGGAACAAAAGGGATGGTATAAAAAACTCCAATTTTTATCCATTTCACTGGAGACCTGTGTAATCTGCTCATTTGCTAATGCTTACTTGTTGGGGGGGGGGGATTCAAAGGCAATGATGTGCATAGTTCATAGTAGACGCTGGATGTGATAGCAAGACTCCACACCTTGATTTGTGGAATCCGTATCTCCAGCCAGCAGCCAGATCACTGAGACTGAGCAGCTGGAAGCTCAGCCACCCATTTGTCTCAATGGGCCCCTTGGAAATAGGAACATCTGGTTTTTCCAGGGTTTTTGCTTATTCTAAGCTCTTACCCGCTCCCCTAAATTTTCTTCTTTTAGCTCATCAATGACTTTGGCACATAACTCATTATTCTAGTCATGAATTATTGGTCTGGAGATTTCAGGACTATAGAAACATTCCAGAATGACAAATCACATGATCCAATGGATTAATTCATCAAACTTTTATCAAGCAAGTGCTATTATCTATCTATAACACTATCAAGATAGTGTTATAGATCCTGGAGAACTCAGTGTCCATGGTCAAGTGAAAGAGGGACATTGTAAAATAAGTCTCTCTCTCGGTTTCTTTTTGCTACCAATTTTTTTTTTTTCTTTTTTGCTGCTTAGTGCTTGTACAAGGATGCCAACATTCCTGGTGGACTTTTTTTTTTTTTCTTTTTCTGACAGAGATAGGGGAGAGGGAGAAAGAGAGAGATACCTGTAGCACTGCTCCATGGTTTGTGAAACCTCCCTGCCCTGGCCAACAGGAACCAGGAACTTCTTTAAGCTGGGTCCTTCTGCATGGTAAAAACCTGCAGTCTCCTGGCTGTGCCATCACCCAGCCCCCGAGAGAAATGTTTACATAGCAGTTGCCTGCTTGACATTTGAAGAACAGTTGGGACATTCTAAACAAAGAGATCAGCACGAGTAGAAGCAGGAAGTGATATGGAGCTTATCTGTTTAGGGAAGGGAGAAAATGAAGTATGGAAATGAATGGAAGATGAGGATGCTATGGTGAGGTGGAAGCCGACCCTGGAGTCATTGAAGACATGTTGTTTCAGTATTTGGAAAACTGCAAATGTCACTTTTACCTTAAGGCAGTGGCTCGTCATCTCGAATTGAGCCAGTCTTCATTTCTTCTTCCATGGAATGGAGAAGTCTCAATGGAATAGACAAAATATTAACTTAGAAATTATAAATACACCGGTTAAGTGCACACACTACTGGGAACCAGGTTCAAGCCCCTGGTCCCCACATGCAGGGGGAAAGCTTCACGAGGGGCGAAGCAGGGCTGCAGGTGTCTCTCTGTCTCTCTCCTCTATCTCCCTCTCCCCTTTCAATTTCTTTCTGTCTCTGTCCAATAATAAAAATAAATAAAATAAGAAAAATTAAAAATAAATCATAAGTACAATCTATATGTAGTAAATAGGATAACCTAGAAGAAAATAATACAAAATGCATATACATTTGATATGAACATTTGAGAGAAAGGGTGATATTTGCCAGGGCATGTTATTCCTCCCAGAATTTTCTGACAGTACTTTTATATAATAGGCATTTCTCCCACTCATTATAGCCACTAATTCAAACAAACCATCTGCAATCATCACTGGCTGGATTCCCACCACTAGGTGCATGTCTAATGTGCACTTTATTTATATTTTTATTATGTATTCTAGAGCGCTGCATCTAGAATACATAATAAAAATACATAGTAAGGAGTGGCATTTGAAACATATGAAGTGCAGGGCTAAACGTTCCCTTTTGTATAGTGTACAGCAGGGGTAGAGTTGGCTCTGTGAAGAGCCCCAAAATAACCAACATCTTATCAAAGAATATGTAACCCATGATGTTTAATCAGGACTTGTAAAATAATAAAAATAGTTTTACAGTTGTGATTTTCTTAAGCAGCAACCTTTTTCTTTTAGTTTGAGAGAGTGCTAGGTTTGGTAGAACCCATGGAAAATCATAACCTTTCTCGATTACAACTTTCTCTTTCAGTTGATTGGAGACTATCACATTAGATCATTAATTGATAAAAGTTGCTTGTAAACCTTTGCTTGTGGCCCATCCTCTCAGATATCTTTACACTAGCCTGCCTTAGCTCTGAACACTGCCGGGGATGTTGATGGGATGTAGCTACGTTATTTGTGAGAAGATTCTTTTTAGATCCTCACCAAGTGTCTGTCCCTTTGCACCCCATTTTCTTACCCATATTCTTACTTTCGTACCCTAGGATCCTAGCATTTGAGCTTTAACTCAGTGCATGCCTCTGGTCTTAGTCATGTTAGAATTCTTCATAGGTTGCTTTTCCAAATTCTTTCATTTTTCAGTTTTACTAGTTTGCTTTCATCTCTTTGTTTGATTTATTTGTTGACCTAAGTACTAACTCTTCCTACTAACCTGCAGCCCACTCCTAGTTTTGTCAACTCCTCACCAAAAGTGGCATCCAGATGCCACCAAATGGTCACACAACTGAAATTCATATATAAAGGATTGTCAACAACTACTCAGTGGCTTCCAGAAGATCAGCCGAGGCTCTCAGCATTTATACAGCTGGATGACAGAAGAGGACTCAGAAAGCATGCCTGGAAAAGGTGATGACATTTAGCAACCTGAGGGAAGTGCTGTAACTTAGAAAGTGTCTCAGTTTAACCAGAACCCACACTCACTATTATGTAGACCAAATAGCAACATGGCTGATAATACATGTGTTTACCTCTGACAAAAACAAAACATCAGACAATGCAAACATCGTGGGATTGTTGCAATCTCATGTAGGAAATTGCTTTTGGTTTATAGGAAAAACACCTAAAATATCCATGAATTACTTGAGTTGCATTGCCATTAAAACAAAATGAAGCATGACTTTGATATCATATGGTGCTGTGCTTATTAGCTCTGCCTCTCACTACATTTCACAGCAGGCAGGCAACCATAATCCTTCTCAACTCTACCCCAAAAACGTGTGAAAATATCAGAGCTAATCAGAGAAGAGCTACCAAGTTTACCCAACTTTTAGAAAGACCTTTTAGGAAATGTCAGAAGATTAGGGTTTTATTTGTTTGTGGGAGGATGGGTGTGGAGGGGAGGAATGACCTCAAGATGATTTATGAGCATATTAAGTTTCTTACTCAGAGAACAGTTGACAAGCATTTTTATCTATCACCACTTGAGATAGAAGAGAAGGGAAAAAACCAGAAGTGAAACACAAAGGATTTAGGCTTGGGAGAAAGGTTTCCAAAAGAGGACTGCCAACCATTGTACAAAAAAAAAAAAAAAAAGAAGTAGAAACGCAAAGCAGAAATTGACTGAGTTTGGAGTATGGCACCAAAGTAAGAAAGCAGAAGTATACTAGAGTTTGCAGTGAGTACCTCCCTAATACTTCCTCTCCACTTTTCCAAGCTTTGGGTCCATGATTGCTCAACAATTTGTTTGGCTTTGTATGTTAACTCTCTTTTCAGTCACCAGGTTCCAGGTGTCATCAGGATGCCCGCCAGACTTCCCTGGATTGAAGACACCACCAATGTGTCCTGGAGCTCAGCTTCTCCAGAGACCCATCCTACTAGGGAAAGAGAGAGGCAGACTGGGAGTATGGACCGACCAGTCAACGCCCATGTTCAGGGAGGAAGCAATTACAGAAGCCAGACCTTCTACCTTCTGCAACCCTCAATGACCCGGGGTCCATGCTCCCAGAGAGATAGAGAATGGGAAAGCTATCAGAGGAGAGGGTGGGTTATGGAGATTGGGTGGTGGGAATTGTGTGGAGTTGTACCCCTCCTACCCTATGGTTTTGTTAATTAATCCTTTCTTTAAAAAAAAAAAAAAAGATTCTTGAGGCTCCTTCTACAGCTTGGGAAGAACCTCCCTAACTCAGCATGCCTGTGTTCTCACACTTGAGGCCAGGGATGCACTACTGTTCTTATTAGGGTAGAGTCTATGAGCTGTTTCTTTAAGAATGCTTTATTGAATGAGTTAAAATGTGATTTTTGGAAGCCTGGCGGTAGTGCAGCGAGTTAAGCACACATGGCACAAAGCATAAGGACTGGTGTTAAGGATCCCAGTTCGAGCCCTCGGCTCCCCACCTGCAGGGGGGTTGCTTCACAGGCAGTGATGCAGGCCTGCAGGAGTCTATCTTTCTCTCCCCCTCTCTTGTCTTCCCCTCCTGTCTCCATTTCTCTCTGTCCTATCCAACAGTGAAGACAACAATAAGAACTACAGCATAAAACAAGAAAAGGGAATAAATAACTATTTAAAAAGTATTTAAAATGAATTTTTATGCATTTTATTTTATACTGATTTTAAAGCAAGACTAAGTAATCTGTAACACTGATACATTACCATCTGTCACTGTACTTCACGTGGCTCTATTGTATCTGAAAGAAGTGGATAAATGAAATGCCAAATTTCAGAATCATCAGTTCCATGTAGTTTTAGCCCCAAGGCCAAGTGTTTGTGAGATGTGTAAAGACATTAAACAAATAGTGCTTGGGATCATCTAGAACTAATAGAAATGGATCCTTCTGGTTAGGATTCTGCTTGGGTACAAAGTAAAAGCACAACGATTAACATCAGAAGCCAAATTAATTTTTTAGTTTAGGATTACATAATCTATCACTTCAGTTTCTTCATTGCATTAATCTTCTCATATCAGCAGCTTTGGATTGCTTTTTTTTTTCCACCAAGATTATCACTGGGGCTTGGTGCCAAACTACAAATCCACTGTTCCTAGGGGCCACGTTTTTATTATTATTATTATTATTATTATTATTATTATTATTATTATTATTTCCTTTCAATTTTATTGAATAGGACGGAGAACTTGACAAGGGAGGGAGAGAGGGACTGGATGGTGATGCACCTGGTTGAGCACACATGCTACAATTCACAAGGATCCAAGTTCAAGCCTCCGATCTCCACCTACAGGGGGAAAGCTTTAAGAATGGTGAAGCAGTGCTGCAGGTGTCTGTCTATATCTCTTCTTCTGTCTCCCTCTTCCCTCTCGATTTATGACTGTCTTTATCAAATATATTAAAATATTAATAAAAGATAAAAATATCAAAAAAGGGGGAGAGAAATTTCTGATAGACACCTGCAGACCTGCTTCAGTGCTTGTGAAGTTTACCCTCTGCAGGTGGAGAGGGGGACCTCAAACCCAGGTCCTTTTGCATATTAATATGTGCACTTAACTGGGTGCACCCCTACCATTTCATTTTTTAACTTGAAGTAGTGCTGTGTTAGACAATTATAAACCTAATAAAATTAAGCATATAATAAAAACAATGACAAAAATTGTTTTAAAGGTACAATTTCACACCTCTTCAAAATGTGTGTTACCACAATACACCCACTACTGAAGTGTCAATATACTGCATCACAGTTCATTGGATTCTTTCCTTTCCCTCTCCAGCAACTCTCTCTCCTTTAGTTCCACCCTTTTTATATTTTTTTTGTTTATTTTATATTTATTTATTACCTTTTGTTGCCCTTGTTTTATTGTTGTAGTTGCTGAATAGGACAGAGAGAAATGGAGAGAGGAGGGGAAGACAGAGAGGGGGAAAGAAAGATAGACACTTGCAGACCTGCTTCACCGCTTGTGAAGCGACTCCCTGCAGGTGGGGAGCTGGGGGCTCAAACCCGGGATCCTTCCTCTGGTCCTTGCGCTTCGCGCCACGTGCACTTAACCCACTGTGCTACCGCCCAACTCCCAGTTCCACCCTCTTTAGTAAACTTAGTCCTATGATCAGAATCTAAACAAATAATTATTATTCTGAAATTAGAGTTTACTCTCTCACTTTACTGGCTTCATGATTCAATAGGTAATCTAAGTAATGCGACTTAAAGGAATACTGAATACTACCTTTACCACCAGCCTGCCTCACAAAATCCAGTCTTTTCAGGTTCCTCACCATGAATTTTTCTTTTAAAGTTTAAATTCTCTCTCCTAAAATGGAAATCTGGTCATTGCCTCTCCCCTGCCTAGAAATCACTTAGGATTCCTCGTCTGCAACAGTGCCATCCAACCACAGCTGATCCTGAGAGTCACTGTGGAGCTGGTAAAATGTGACAATGTTGAGTAAGATATCATGCCTGCTGATTTGGAAAGTCTGAGACACACACACACACACACACACACACACACACACACACACACCCCTACCTACACACCTACACACCTACACACCTACCTGTACCTACATTCTGTCAGTGATCTTTGAGAATAAGAACTCAGCATTTTCTCTCAGAATCTGTGTAAGTGATACAACTCTCAAAATGAGGCACCTCTCTGCCCCTATAGTAATTCTGTCTTTACTGAGAACATCACAATATGGTGGATCTATTTTCCCAACAGACTGTGAGAATATTTGAGGATAAAAAAGAATGCCTTTCACACATCTTGGAGCCTTTGCTTCTTTTCCCTCTCAAACCTTCTGTTGATATTGCATAACAATGTATGCATAAAAAGCATACATTGAATAAGCGGGGCCGGTGGTGGCTTGTCAGGCAGAACATGCATTTCACCATGCGTAAGGATCTAGGTTCAAGCCCTTGGTCCCCGTTGGCAGGACAGAAGTCTCATGAGTGATGAGACAGTGTTGCAGCTGTCCTTGTCTCTTTACATTGCTATATATCCTCTCTGTTTCTATATGCTCTCTAAAAATAAAGGGGGGAGGGGAACAAAAGGAAAAGAAAAAGAAGCAAGCTACCAGAAGTGGTGGATTTGTGGTGTGGGCAGAGACCCAGTGACAGTCTTAGTGGCAATAATATAAATAAATAAATAAATAAATAAATAAATCTGAATAAGTGTTCCTAGAAGCACTGGAAGAAAAGCATACATGGAAAAAGTATTTTTGATATATCTTGGAATATAGTTATTAGTTTAATATTTCTACTGACAGGAATCTGTAGCTCTGGGACTCTCCAAAGGAAAGCATAAGATCAGCTTGGAGTCATCAAATGGAGAGAATCAGTGTAGGGGACATCAGGGTGAAACTTGATTTTTGGATCCAGAATCAAATAAAACAAAGTTAATGAGTTTCATAAATTGTGTACACACATATAAGTATATTAATGGGGAAAACAAACTGAAGTGAGCGACCGCTTATTTCTCTAAGTAATCGAGTAAAAAGAAACATTCTCACCTCCCCCTCTCCACGTTCTCATCACGGAAAGGCTATTTGTACACTCCCTCAAGTAGGAGAGGCAAATAGTCGGTCAGAGAACTGTCTGTGAGTAAATATGGCCGTGTGGAATAGGCAGAAACATTATCTTGTTGTTGTTGTTGTTTTTTTAATTCTGCAAGTAAGTAAAATACTTCATAGATCTAGAATGATCTTCAAACAGGATTTTTGAGGATAGGCGGAGATACCTTCAAGCTTTCTTCATATCCAAGGCAGGGTCTGATGTTATCTGCTCAAGGTGAAACAACTTTGAGTGGTCTGACATTTGCATGCTAGCTTTGTTATTGTTTTTTTAATATGTCTGTAGTTCCAAGTAATTACTTGAAAATACCTTTGTTATTTCCCTGCATCTGTCTACCTATATTATTTTGTGACAGTCTAATAAGAACTCAGCCTCTGCCAATGACCATATGTAAAAAAAAAAAAATTAGATGCATTTTAATATTCTAGTAGAAAAGCCAACTTCATGTTGAAGGGTCAAGGAAGAGTTTTTGGGTTATGTAAATCAGAAAAATCAAACACCATTGTCAGCTCTACCTTCTTGCCTCCCTTGTTAGAGGATTATGAGTTCTTCTGTGACAGGAGGGAGCTCAAGTGGGAGCTGAGATGCAGCCACAGTGGTGAGTTTTTTAAGCTCAGTGTAAAAATGTCTCTTTTCCAAAGGAGGTTAAGGCTGAAATCATATGATTTGTCAGTAAAATTGCCCTGGCCTCTGTAAAGGAGTCTGTCTATCAGGGGTCACTTCTAAGCACATGTAATTGAAACCTACAAGAAATGGCAAGGTAAACTGGGCAGTTCAAGTTGGCTCAGAATTGCTCTTCCCAAGTGGCTCAACAGTGCCATCAGGATTCAGATTCTTCCAGATGTGCAATTTCATCCTCTTGTTCACCTTTACCTCCCATTCACAGTGCAGACAGTATGAACAAAACACAGAGTGAGGGGGGCGGGCCGGGTGCAGCAGGTTAAGCTCAAGGACCAGCATAAGGATCTCATTTCCAGCCCCTGTCTCCCCACCTGCAGGGAGGCCACTTCACAGGCAGTTAAGTAGATCTGCAAGTCTTTGTTTTTCTCCCCCTCTGTCTTCCTCTCTCCCTCTGTCTTCCTCTCCCCCCTGACTGTCTTCCCCTCCTCTCTTGATTTCTCTGTCCTATCCAACAACAGCAGCAATGGCAACAGTAACAACAAGGGCAACAAAATGGGGAAAATGGCCTCCAGGAGCAGTGGATTCATAGTGCAGGCACCGAGCCCCAGCAATAACCCTGGAGGCAAAAACAACAACAAAAAACAGAGTAAGGGGACCAGGAAAATGAAAAATGCTCAAATCATCCACCATCCAGGACTGTCAAACAGGCAGCTCTGGGTCCAAAAGAAACTGTGAAAGAAACATTTTTGCTTTGATGCTTTCTTGCCCCATACGTAGTTAGAGTGAAAGGCAAAAGGATCCTGAGTAGATAACTAGCAAGGTTTGGTACAGTAACCAATGTTACTTTCTGTTTCTTCCTTAAAAGTCCAAAGAATTTTCAATGTGAGAATTAAATTCTACAGTTTTCTAGGAGATGCAGTGTTTCTTCTATCAAGAATCTCACCGTAGTACTTCTCTGGTTCTCTTTTTTGCATCTATTTGCTTATGTTCACTAGAATAATTGAAGTTAGAACATGCATGTCTCAAATCTCAAGACTCAAAGTTGACCCTTCATATATTGTTTCACTTTGCATTTAGTCACCCATAGTATCTGGTAAAAATGCCTTTTTTGCTGCCCTGTTGAGTCTCATTAAGGACTGTTGTGAAGATCCATTTCTCATTCCTTGGTGTTTTTTTTTTTTTTTTTTTTACAAAGATCTCTACTGTGCACATCTCTTTTGCCTCCTTTGTCCACCTTGTGCATGTAGTTTAGGTCCTTCTCTTTCAGTTTTGTCACACATGGCAGGATCTTACCTTTAGAGCAAAATGTTAGTCCACTAACTACGTAAACTACATTCTTTTTTTTTTTTTTTTGCCTCCAGGGTTATTGTTGGGACTCAGTGTCTGCACTACAAATCCACTACTCCTGGAGGCCATTTTTCCCCTTTTGTTGCCCTAGTTGTTATCGTTGTGGTTATTATTATTGTTGTTATTGATATTGTTGGATAGGACAGAGAAATGGAGAGAGGAGGGAAAAACAGGAGAATAAAAAGAAAAAGACAGATACCTTCAGACCTGCTTCACCGCTTGTGATGCGGCCCCCCCCACACAGTGGGGAGACGGGGGCTCAAACCGGGATCCTTAAGCTGGTTCTTGCGCTTTGCACCATTGCGCTACCACCCAACCCCTGTAAACTACATTCTTTAATCATTATTTCATTTTTATTGCCACCAGCGCTAGGTGGGGCTCAAATTTACCCCCCACACACACACACACCCATGGCCTTTTTTTTTTCTCCTTTTTTCTTTCTTTGTATTTTGATGGGACATAAAATTGAGAGAAGAGGAAGAGATAAGGAGATAGGAAGAGAGACATCTGCAGATCTGCTTCACCACATGTGAGCCATCCTTCTCACATGGAACTGGGGAACTGGGGCTCAAACCTGGGTCCTTGCACATGGTAATGTGTGCACTTAACCAGGTGCACCACTGCCTGGCCCCTACAGTCACTTTTTTTTGCCAGTTGATGGGCATTTAGAATATTTTCAATTTTTGGCTTTTGCAAATAATACTACACATAAAATGGAGTAGTATATATCTTTTATTAGTTACTTTTATTTTGTGTATTTCTTTGCTTTATTTTGCTGAGAGAAAGAGATAAACATACAACACTGCGTAGCTCTGGCTTTTGATGATGCTATTGGGGACTGAACCTGGGACTTTGAACCCTCAGGCATGAATCATCATGCTATCTGCCCCTACCCTATATATCTCTTTGAATCAGTGGTTTTGTATTTTGGGTATAAGTACCCAGAAGGGGAATAACTGGATTGTATTGACTTTCTATTTTAAAATGTTTACAGACTCTCCAGAGTGTTTTTCACATCTGCTGTGCTAACTTGAATTCGTAGCACTAGTGTGTAGCATTTGCCTTCTGTCCACTTGCTTTCCAATGCTGCTTGTTTCTTGTCTTTTGAGTAAGTCGTCCCCATGGGCATCAGGTAATAATTGTGGATACTTTTCTAATGTGCCCAGGCAGAATAAATCATTCTTCCTCAAAGTTCTCATAACAGTATCTCTGCTTGATGATGATTAGTTTCTATAGTGAACAGTTCTTTTCTCTCTTTAACTCGTTTACTTTAAAAAAATTTTTTTTTTCCCTCCAGGATTATTGCTGGGACTTGGTGCCTGCACTATGAATCCTCTGCTCCTGGAGGCTATTTTTTCCCCCTTTTGTTGCCCTTGTTTTTATTGTTTTTGTGGTTATTATTGTTGTTGTTGTTATTGATATCGTTGTTGGATAGGACAGAGAGAAATCAAGAGAGCAGGGGAAGACGGGGAGAGAGAAAGATAGACACCTGCAGACCTGCTTCACCAACCATGAAACGACCTCACTGCAGGTGGGGAGCCAGGGGCTCGAACTCGGATCCTTAAGCCAGTCCTTAACCCACTGCACTACTGCCCAACTCCCTTTAAAAAATATTTTTATTACCTTTATTTACTGAGTAGAGCCAGCCAGAAATTGAGAGGAAGGGGGAGCTGGAGAGGGAGAGACAGAGACACTTGCAGCCCTGCTTCACTGCTTCCCCTCACACACAAAGGTGGGGAGCAGAGGCTTGAGCCTGGGTCCTTGCGCATTGTAATATACACGCTCAACCAGGTACCCCACCACCTGAGCCCAACAGTTACTTTCTTGGGGCTATTCATTATATTCCTGCCAGGGCATGGTGGTTTCTGACATACAGTAGGTGCCCAATAAATGTCTGCATTGCTAACATATTGGTATAGTGACCACTGAGTTTCTCTTGTTTGACATCAGAAATGGAGGTTTCCCCAGTATAAATGGCAGGTTCATATGTTACAACACACACACACACACACACACACACTCAGGCACATCTACACATCTTCACCTGCCCCATTGCCAAGAAAAGGTGATAAAACCTCTTTAACACCAATTGTCTCAGGCCCTGACATAAATTCCCACTTAGACTTCCCCTCTGAAGTTCAGTATTTTAAGAGAAAATTTGTAGTTTTCTTGCTGAATACTCACCTATTTTTCTTTGCCCCACCTCTGCTTAGCAAGGCATAAATCACACCTGACACCCCCCCCCCCACCACCACCACCCTAGCTAACTGATCTTCCTTTGGACTAATAGCACTTACAAAGATGATTTGCATTTGATAACAGTATCAGTAGAAACACAATTTGAATGATACATGTTTGAAGACCTAGACCCAGACCATTTAATCTTCAGTGAGACTCTATGAAGCAGGCATCATTACTTCTGTTTTATAGGCGAGAAATCAAATATCAGAGGAGTTAATATTTTCAAGATCATAGTCACCCTGATGGTAAACCAATACTTTTAACCAGGAGCCAGATGGGAGCACACCTAGTTGAACACACATTACAGTGCATAAGGACCCAGTTCGAGCCCCTAGTCCCCACCTGCAGGGGAAAGCTTTTCAAGTGGTGAAGCAGGGCTGCAGGTGTCTCTGTCTCTCTCCCTCTCCCTCTCTCCCTCCCCCTTCCCTCTTGATTTCTGACTGTCTCTATCCGGTAAATAAATAAAGATAAAAAAAAAAAAACACCTATATCTCCTGGATTCCTGATTTGTGAAGATTTAAACCAATACTGTTAAACACTATCCTGAGGGTCTCAAATGGCTTTAATGGGGAAATAGGGTTAACTAGAACTGTGAATAACTGTTTTGAGATAAATAATCTTATATAAAAAGTAAGCAAGGTCTGCACAGCCCCGATTGGAACCGACAGTACAATGCAAACATAGACTGAATGTCCCTGCTGAAGAGCGAGGCTAACTCCTCCTGACATGGCTGGTTGAGTCATGGGCTTCTCTCTTGACTCTTGTATTTCATTCACCTCTTTGTCCAGTTAATATTATACATCATATTACTCTTCCTTCAAGTGAGTTCTGTACCTGTCCCTTCTGATGGTATGGTTGCTTGACCTGTGCAATTTTCAGACTGAAAACTGAAATGGTTCACTTCTTTTCTTAACCTTGTGTTTCTGTGTGTGTGTGTGTGTGTGTGTGTGTGTGTGTGTGCATTCTCAAATCCTTTATTTTTGGTTCACTAATTTCCCTAGGTAGTGTCTTTTAACACAAACTTTAGTGATAAGAGACCTGCATTAAGAAATAGCTAAGTACAAACACTTGAAACATAACCTACACTATATTTCAATCTATTAAATGAAGTCCAGGAGCCTACAATTATACTCAATGGGAGGGAAAGTTAAGTTAGGCCACACAGTAGTTGTAACACAAAAAGGTAAATATTATGCTATATGTGGCCTGACTATTCCACTGAGTCTGTGTTTTATTTATGTTGTATCAATTTACAGTTGCTATATTTTCTTTTTTATGATAATTTCATTAAAAAAAATATTTTCCTTTTTGTTGCCCTTGTTGCTTTTATCATTATGGTTATTATTATTGTTATTGATGTCATTGTTGCTGGATAGGACAGAGAGAAATGGAGAGAAGAGGCGAGGGCAGAGAGGGCAAAAGAAAGAAAGACACTTGCAGACCTGCTTGTGAAGTGACCCCCCTGCTGATGGGGAGCCGGGGGCTCAAACCAGGCTCCTTGCACTTTGCGCCATGTGCGCTTAACCCTCTGTGCCACTGCTCAACCCCCCAGTTGCTATATTTTCTAGGTAGAGAGGATGAAATGTGGAATATTGCAAATCAAAACACACCGAGAAAGAGTACTAACCAATACAGGTGGTAATGCACTATCAGTTCAAAAGGGAGTCCAATAATTATCTGAGAAAGAGAATTAGTAAAATATCCTACCAGGAAATTCATTCAATTCCCTTTTATCTTGGGGGAATAAAAACAGTCTCTAAAAGATACTATAGCTTACTTATATTGAGATAAAGAACAGAATACTTAGGCTTCCACTCATGTCAGCAGACTTCAATTTGGGGAAAAAAAATTTTTTTTTTCCATTATGAGTAGTATAACTTGTATGAAGGATTTGGACTTTTAAAAAGTCCATGGAGGGGCCAGATGGTGGCACACCTAGTTAAACATTCACACTGATGTGCACAAAGAACCAGGTCAGGGGCCTGGCAGTGGTGCACCTGGTTGAGCGCACATGTGACAGTGTGCAAGAACCCAGGTTCAAGCCTCCAGTCCTCACCTGCAGGGGAAAAGGTTCATGAATGGGGAAGTAGTGCTGCAGGTGTCTTTCTGTCTCTTAACCTCTCTTATAACCCCCTTCCCTCTTAATTTCTGGCTGTGTCTACCCAGTAAATAAGTATAATAAAAAAATTAAAAGAAAAGTTACAAAGACCCAGTTCAAGCCCCTGGTCCCCACCTGCAGGGGGAAAGCTTCACGAGTGGTAAAGCAGTGCTGCAGGTGTCTGTCTCTTTTTTTTCTCCACCTCCCTTTCACCTCTCAATGACTCTGTCTCTATCCAATAATAAATAAATGAAAATATTTTTTTAAAAATCCATATGATATAACAAGCAAAGCATGCTTTTTAAATGATTGGTCAAGGTGAAGGGGCACTGGTTCAGGTTTGCGTCATTTTGGAAGAATGATTTCTTCTCACATATTAGCAAGGCTTTTACAAGCTACACAGATCATAGAAGATATTGAGAAGATATTCTATAATTTTACATATTTATTTATTTAAAAAGGGGGGTGGAGAGGACAGAGTACCACTTGAGTACTTGTAGTGCTGGGGACTGAACCCAGGGCCACACACAAACATGTCCTGAGTACTATCCACTGAGCCATCATCCCCACTGTGCTAATTTTTAAATGAAATTTGCAATTATGATTAATTTAACCTTTAAAATATAGGGAGCAAAAATATATCATGACCTGAACACTTTTTTTGTCGGGGGACGGGCAGGGTTATCCCTGGGACTTAGTGCCCACACTATTTCACCATCCCTGGTGATCATTTTATTTATAGAGCTTGAGAGACAGATGGAGAGAGCTCTGCAGCACTGCTCTGACACTTGTGAAGCCCCCTCCTCAAGTGGGGGTTGGGGGCTTCAACCCTGGTAGCATGTGATATCAAGTCCCTACCTGCTCTGCTTGAAATAGTTGTAATTTTTTTTCCTTTATTTTTTCACCAGGGTTATCGCTGGGGCTTGGTGCCTGCACCATGAATACACGGATCCCAGAAGCCATATTTTTTCTTTCTTCTTTTTTTTTTTTTTGACAGGACAGAGAGAAATTGAGAGGACAGGAGAGATGGAGAAGGGGAAAGAAAGACACCTTCAGGCTTGCTTCACCACTCATGAAGCATTCCTTCTGTAGGTGGGGAGCAGGGGCTCCAACCCAGGTCTTTGTGCTTGGTGAAATGTGTACTTAATTAGGTGAAAAAAAGTTTAATTAAGCATTCTGAGATTCTCACAACTGAAAATGCATTTCTAACGTATATGAAACTTTAAAGAAGTCTAATTCGATGTGCAAGTTTTGCTTTGTTAAGTGTTTATTGTGTACAAATGTTTTGCGAAATTTCATGTTAAAAGTTGTATGCTTCATAAGTTAGGGCATTAAAAAAATAAGGCGGGTGCTCTACCTGCTGAGATATCTCCCCAGCCCTGAGAGAAAAATAAGTTGCAGGGAACGTTATGTTTTATGGGCCAAAATCTCTCAGGCAGAAAAACAAACTAAGAAACCAACCAGAGTACTATAGACAGGATAGGCGTTCAGATGTTCTGTTCATAGTTACCTGGCTCTCGCTAGGTACCTTTCCTCACACATTTTTTCCTTGCATCAACAGCTGTCTCAGTTGTGGTTTCTGTATTATTGCTGACTCCCACTATGAGCTGCACTCAATATGAGGAATATCGAAGAAGACTAGAGGACTGAGCATCCCAGCCAAAGTTGGCCTGTGAGAACCAGGATGTTCTTAGGAAGATTTTAGCAGCCATGCTACAGCTCTCCTGAGCTTTCGTGCCAATGAAGATGCCTAAGGCTAGGGTTAGGGCCTTCTAGGCCAAGGAACAGCATGCTATTTATGCAGCTCAATTTGCATAGGGTCTACCTGCTTGAATTTATGTACAAATTATAGACTGAGCATACAAGAAGATTCCAGTTTATTGAAAGTTCACATGAGGAGACAATCTGAAAGGATTTAGATTCAAAAGACCCCCATATAAGAATTAGTTGGCAGCAAGCAGTTTGAAGCAATGGGAAGATTATTATTATTACTATTTTGAGAGACAGAGATACAGACTGTCATTCATCTCTGGCATATGCCTCATGGGGAATGAGTCTAGGGTCCCACACAAGTGAATCCTCTACTCTGCATATTGAACTAGCTTCCAAAGCTGGAAAAAAATGTCTTGGGAGGTTTTTTTTTTTTTTTTCTTGTGATAATGAGGATGTAAATAACTTCATTTTTCTCTGGTCTGTGTTAAGGGTAACCGTTTTAACACTCTATAGCTTCAGCCTGGCTTGTCTTAATTCTGAGACTATAGAGTTTAACTATTTGGCAGTTGAACCAGACCCAACACTTGAAGGAGTCTTGAGTATTTTTACATCAGGAACAGTTTGAGGTAAATTGCTATTCTGACTTTAATCTTGTTTGCATATCACCTTATAGAATTAAATTATAAAATATCAGACAGGAAGCATACTAATTTCATTGGCTCAACTTTATTGTTGTTGTTATTATTCTTGTTATTGATGTTGTCATTGTTGGATAGGACAGAGAGAAATGGAGAGAGGAGGGAAAGACAGAGGGGGAGAGAAAGAGAGACACCTGCAGACCTGCTTCACTGCCTGTGAAGCGACTCCCTCGCAAGTGGGGAGCCAGGACTTGAACCGGGATCCTTACACTGGTCTTTGCACTTTGCGCCACGTGCACTTCCGCCCAACTCCCCCTCTGCTTTTATTTAATATGTAAAAAGGGGGGCAGTAGTACCTGTGCTTCAGTTTGCAAATCACATGACCAGGGAAAACTACTTCATAGTGACCGTTCAGTAAATAGCATTATTTTAAACTATTTAAAAAATGGGTTCTATGGTATTTTTAATTCACAGATGCACTGTTTTATTCTAGATGAGCTAAAGTCTTTTATAGGTACAGAAAGAAAAAAAAAAGTGGAGTACTCTTACTTGAATAATTATCATTTTTCTCTTTTTACTGTGTCCATTATATTTGGTGTAGTTGATAGTAACCATCTTGCCAAAAAAAACATATTTTCTATAATCAGCTCTGAAATGCCTATTTCATGAGTATTCAGCTCCTCAGCCCGGAATACCAATTGTTTAAATAGTGCAATGAATTCCAATTCACTTTTGATTGTAGTGATCTGAACCAAACAGAAAACTTAGTTGATTCAAGATGATTTGGGCTTTACAATTTTATGCATTACGTGATCTGCACGCTCAAAACAGGAGTATCTTTGAATTTAACGTATTTTCCTTTTCAGAAAACAGAATTCTTTAATTAAAAACATTTTTAAAAATTTCAGTATGTGTAATTGTTAACACCTGCTATGTGCTACCAACAGATGTTCCTTACTTACCTAAGGGAACTGTTATAATTATTCTATAAGCTTATTCAAATGATATTTACCAAGATAGTTGGAAAACTTTATTTGATGACTTTGTAAGTAATATTTGGGATTTTTTTCTCTCTCCCTTTATTATTATTAGTACTTTTATGCTTGGGAGATACCAAAATATTTTCAAATCATCGTGCATCTTCTCATTATCTCTTGTGTTTCACTGCTGTGAACTTTCAGAGAGAGGACGATGACACCAGAACTTCCTTTAATGCTCTGGGAGCCTTGCTTGAACCTGCATCATACATGTAGCAAGGCAGTACACTATTTGCCAAGCTTTGCCTTCCATTTTTTTTTAAGTGAAATTAAATCATGTATATTCTAGAACAGTGCAGAATTTATTTTTGGCAGCTTATCCTCCAGCCTACCTTAATAACGTTCAACAGGAAGCCTTATATTTTGATTATGAATCTGTCTTTAGAAAGATGATTTTTTTTTTTTTTTAACCAGAGCAGTGATGAGCTTTGGCTTATGGTGGTACGGGAATTGAACCTGGGACTTCAAAGCCTCAGGCATGAGTCTGTTTGCATAACCATTATGCTAACTACCCCTGACCTAGAAAGATACTCTTAGTAGCTTGGTTTCAAAGAAAACAGTGAAATTAGTGTTGTTTACTTTTATCATTTACATGGTTCTAAAAGTCCTAGACTTCCTGAATTCTTCACTTGGGACCCCAGTCATACAGCTACCTTCAGGCATAAATAAATATGACACCCACAGCAACCAAGTAGTGGGCCAATTGCAGACAATGAATAAAGGAGGCAGCTTCATTTATAACCACTGTTTCAACAGGGCTCTATTGTAATCATGTTGATCAGAGGGTGATTCATTAATTAATTGATGTTCTTTTTTATTATGTGCTATTGAGTTAATGAGTAATTTGTGTGAGATAATTCTCTGAGCACATTGATTACTTGAGATATTTTCTGCGCCTTTCATACCAATGACATTCTGAGTAGGTACAGATGGAATTTGCTTTTGTATGTTTATCATTAGGTCTGGCTGAGTGCAAAGACATGCTAATGTTATCCGTGGTATACAGGATCCTAAATCTGCCCAGATGGAGAGACTGTGCTCAGAGCAAGATCTGTCCAAGTAGGTACTCAATGTCAGTCAAAATGATGATTGTATTAAAGCTTTCTTTATCTGAATTTGCATTAAGATCAGGTAAATATAAGAAAAATAATCAAAAGACTTTTGCTAAAGTCATATTCTGCACTGATGGCCCATAGCATTTCTAGGAAACTAACTTCGCAGAGAGTTAAACTGAAGTGATAACCGAAAGGAAGCTACTTACAGACACTCACAGTTTACTGCAGATCCTTTTCAGTTAAGGTACAGCAGTTCCTTCCTTGAAAATGTATATTGAATTGCATTTTGGTTTTAATTCATTACAAAGAAGAGAGGAAATCTGAAATTTACTGACAACAGTTGCTTTAAGATCACCTAAAATTTGTATAAATGTACAAAATTACACCCAGCAGTTGGTACCTTCATTTTGACAGGGTTATTTTCCCCACAAAAGTAAATAGCAGTTAACTACCTAGCTTAGAATTCCAAATATAGCATCTGAGATATTTTGTATGTGCTTACAATTTCCTCTTTGAAAGGAAATGTCCTTACTTTTTCTTTTTTGTGGACTTCACATATGCTTTCTAGACATCATTATTTTGCCAATTAAATGCAATCAAATGGTGTAATACCCCTTTTATTAAAAACATGACTCCAAAAATTAAAAAAAAATGAATGAAAGAATTCAGCAAATATTTATTAAGCAAGATGAGAGTGAAATCACAAACACAGATCAGCTTTTAAACTCAGCCAGCACTCTGGAGTGCAGGTGCCTGGTCCTTCATCGGAGGCAGTTGCTATGAGATGCTTTTAGGAACAGCGCTTTCACTGCTTGAGAAACCAAAGCTCTGTCAAAGGTGTCCTACAGCAGGCATCCAATAATAAGTTTAGTGACATCAGGGCTACACAACGCAAAGAGGAAAGTTGAGGACAGTTCAGGGACTTTTGAATAGTCAAGACAATTAGCTTAGCATTTCAGGTAAAAAATGCAACTATTAACGGGCAATTAGTTGTAAAATAGCCCAATGTCTTGCTTTACAATTGCATGGAGATTAAAGATAATCTAAGGAGATTAAGGCCTTAATCTTTAATCCAGGTGAGTAATATTGTGTGCAGTAAAAAGTACAAGCACTCATTCCCAAAAGGATTAAGCTAATCATTGGGTGACAAAGATAGCTAAACAGCTCCAAGCAGCTGAGAAGTTTGTTCCCCATTTGCAAGTATTTCCATTTATTGGTAAACATATGCAAAACTTTTTTAATGTTTTTTTAAAAAGAGAATTTGCAAAAGGGGTTGACAAAATTTCAAGTCCACATGAATTTCATACAACTATTAGAGGGCATAGCAAGGCTATATAATGAAAATCTTTCTCCTCCCTCCACTTCTTCTGTTTGGTTTTGGCTCTACCAGTCTTTCATGAAACATAGTAAGGGTTTATGATTAAAATAGTTAAGTTGCAGGCCCCAAGTAGTTATTTTTGAAATTCCTATCAGAATATCTCAGATTTGGGGGACATGTGACTTGAATACTCTTAACATGAAGCATTTGTAAAAATACATATCATTCACTGTTCACAGAACCATTTTCTTAAAAATGAGAGGCAATATCCAGATTCACATGCATGTTCATAGTAATTTTTTTTTAAGACAAATAAGTACCAGCATTATTTTCAGCTTAATACTTTGGCCACAAACCAAAAATCCAGGTTTAATATCTAACTTTTATCTGCAATGCATTTGTGGGCAGGACAAAATATATATGTAAACAAACACTGGGAAATATTGTTTCCTACACAAATGTTGAAAAAAAAATTTAACACTAAGTTCACGCCAGTAAAAATGTGCTGTGTTATGCCTGTATAGAGTTAGCTTTGCTGAAAAGTTTTGTTATAGGGAGTAGGAGCTAAGAAGCGGGGTAGTAACCCCGAAGGTGTTCATAGTCTCAATTTAATTATAGTTAAATAATCAGTCTAAAAATGTTTCTAGAAAGCTTTCTTCTTTATCAGCTATCAAGTTAGCATGTAGATAGTGGAATATTTCATTTTAAAAAATAAAATTCCCATATCAGCTCAAGTGTGATGCATTCTGAGTGGGTAATTACTTAAAGCAAAGAAGGTAAGACACACCACACTTTTAAGGTGTTCATGTTTGGATATCAGAGCATGTGGCAGGAAAAAATCATAATTACCAGTTCTCAAGTTTTCATCAGACTAATTGTTTCTCTTCTAGATTCTCTAAGCACATTAAGTTCCTTTGATCAAAAGTAACCTCACTATTTCAAATATTAGTTTCAATGTGCATTATTGTGATTTTAGTGCCAGAAATGTTTTAAGCCAACTTTATTAAAGTTACTGAACCTTTTGCTCCTGGGGTGAGGTCTGGACAAACTGTATAGAGGACTTACCATTTTAAAATTCTCCTAATTGCTGTGATATATTTTTTTAACCCTTCGGAAAAATTTTCATAACCAAAGGCACTAGTGCACATGAAAGGTGAATGGTTGGGTGGGAGAACCCAAAATATTTGTAGATGTGAAGCCAAAAAAGATAACTATTAAGTTTCAAACTTACTCTGAAAATGGCACTTTTCACATTGGTAGAAAATGAAAGTGCTTTAAGTTGAAATTTTTATGCATTTTTAAAGCTGAGCTTTAATCCCCTGAAAATAGGGGTTATACTGAGATCACTGACAAACTCTAAATCATAGTGACAATGGTGGATGTTGCTAAAATGCTTTGTGTGTGTCTTTTTTTTTTTTTTTTTTAGCATCTTAATGTTGGTAGACTTGCTTTATCTACATGTGTATCATTAGTGAGATTTGCTCTTCAATTCTTTACTAGAAAGTTATAGCTCATTTAGAATAGCTGGTAGATACAGAAAGCATAAATATACAGTAAGTTTAAACACTGATTGTACTAAATGCAACAATACAAAGGAGCAAACAGAACACAAATGGTAACACAATAAAACTGTATTACATTTGTGCTTCAAATATTACAATACATTATGTACAAAAGTCCAAAATAAACCTCTCATGCCAAGTGACACAAAAACGAATAGCAAGCCAAAAAAAAAAAATCCAGCAATATGTACATTACTTTTTTCTTTAATAATAAACATTCAACTCTGAACTGGGGCAATTTCACTACATACAAATAGATGCAGTCCGCCTCTTTTTCCATATAACCATCTTGCTTTCCTATATCTACGCTATTCAGTAGGTTCCTGTGTCAATTCTTATATACATGTGGAGCAAAAAAGATAAAAGAAAGTAGTGCTTTGTGTTCTTAATGGGGTGGTGTTGATAGATCAGCGAACCTGGGGTGCGTAGCCTTCTTTCATTAAACCTTCCTCATAGTCTGTCTGGCAAAGGATCATGTTGTTCTTGAGGAAAAACTTGTCTCCAACACAAAATCTGAAAATATTTAAAAAAATAATAATAATGTCAAGGCCATTTCATTCAGACTTGTATGTGTTGAGGTTCATCTTACTGCTAACTTTTCACATGGTAATGCCCTGAATTTGAAAGTTTGTTCTGGAAGGTTGTGTCAAAACTAAGTTATTTAGTTCATTTAAATACTGCATGTGCTATCTGGAAAAAAGAGCTAATGTATGTAACCTTGAAATTTTTTTTTTTTAAACAACAGCATTTCACTGTGATGATTATGGAAATTTTCATCAATGATCATTTATTCACTTAATGAAGATAAAACAATTAGAAAAATAACCCATTAAATTTTTTTAAATTTAATTTTATTTAATTTAATTGTATTAAAAGTGTGACTAAATTTTAGTAATTTCAAAATGATCATTTTGAGGTAAATTTGTTGTAGTATCAGATTCATACTGGCCCACAGTCCCGTCCATGGGAGAATGCTAGCTACATAACAGCACGCTGTTTTTGTGTGATCATTCCATAGAGAAGTTCCAATTAAACCAAAAGGAGTGGCTGGGCTGGATTTATTTATAGTAATGCATTACTCTATAAGGCATTGTTTAATGTGTGCGACTGCAGTGTTTTGAATGTGGTTTTTTTGTGTAACTTCCCAGTGGTAACACTTTGGACACAATTAAGGTCAGAAATAAATGCTTATGTTGTTTCCAGTACACTTAACAATACAGTAACTCTGGGGAGATCTGTATATATTTTTTAATTGTAACAATTTAACCTTCAAACAGCAGTGTCTACTATTCTTGACCCAGTCAAACTACTTGTAATTATACAAGCTGACCTCACTGACCTTTGATAGTGCTCTCTTTTATCAGATAGTCAATTTCAAAGGATGCTCAAGCAGAAATCTTAGTGGATAGATTAAACTGTGTTGAGAAAGTCACCCTTTTATGTTTTGGGAAGCCCACAGTTTAAATGAGCATCAGTTGGACTGATTTACATTTGCAAAGATTGGAATGCTAGGCAAACAGTTAACCTATTTATTTTCCAATTGGGTAACTTTTAGAAACCCATCCTTATTTGAGCTAAGTAGATAGAAGGGGAAATTGTGTAATAAAAAAGATTGAAAAGAATTAGCTTTACTCTTAGAGGAAGTTGGTCTGTTTATTTGTGGAACTTACTTTTTCCCCCCAGGATTACTGCCTGCTGCTGCTGTTGACTGAAAGTACAGGCTATAAACTGATCTTGAAATCCTCAAGTTGTGTTTGGTCAAACCAGTGAGATGCAGTGAACATGCATGTTTGGACTTTAAATATCTCTTCTCTTTATTAGAATACTATAAAGTTTAAATATTGTACTTCAAAAGTAATGTTTGGGTAAACTGAATGTTTAATTAAAGAAAGTAATTAATTGGACAAGCTTAGATAGCTAAATTGTCTTTTATGGAAGGTGTTACTACACATTTATATTACTGTTGAAAACAAATTTCAACTGATTGGTAAGCTAGGAGTGAAAATTGAATAATCTCATAAGATATAGACTTCATTCCATACTTTCTTTGAATTGGTTTTCCATAAAATGAAATAGCTACAAACATATGTATGTATGTTAAAAAGGCACAGAGCTGAAATCTCAATTTATGGGGAGAGGGGAAATAAAAACTAAGTTTCATCTTTGATATCAGTTTTTTTCTATCTGCATTATCAGTAGGTCTAGCAAATTTGTGATAAATACCATATACTAATGTTAAGCAATAGACACTCATATTTATTGTGTCCAACAAAACGTGTATCTATTACCTTTATCTTTTTTCAGATGAAAAGGCCTCCAGAATTAGGAAAAAAAAAAAAAAACAGCTGAGATTTCCATAGCTACAACACATGTGTAAAGGGAGAAAAGGCTACAGAGCTGGCTGTGTGGCTTTTCCCATACTCACCATTCAGTGATTGTTACTACTACGTTGTCAACTAGATAGAAGGCATTAGAGTAGTTGTGAACAAGCTATCAAAAACCTCTGTTAAGAAGCCACCATTTATAACATATCCTAAGAAATGAAAATGTCAACTTAGTCATCTTATTTCCTTAAGGTTTGTGATTGTCAATAACAGTTAATTTCCATCTGCACAACACTTGAACAGCCTTTGCTTAAGGCTATGTCTTTTTGAAAAAGTTAGGATTCCATATTTATAGCCTGTTTCTTCAGTTCACGTAAATATACAGATACAGGGGCCTACTCAAGGACTCAGGGCCCCACCTGCAGGCAGAAAACTTCGTGAGTGGTGAAGCAGTGCTGCAGGTGTCTCCCTATCTCCCCCCTCAATTTCACTTTTTACACATTTTAACTTTTAATCATCTTCTTTACTTAAATTCTGGATAGCCTTTGATTTCCATTCTAATTTTTTTTTTTTTTTAAACTGCTTTCTCATGAATGTGTAACAGATTATTCAACCTGGACAATTCTGCTAAGGTTATATTTTTGAGTACTCAGCTAATTTTCATCTCCTGGACACATTACAAGCTTCCATCCTTCCATGGCTAGCATAGTGTTCCACTGTTTGGAAAACCTTTTCCTTATGCTCCTTTCCTTTCCCACTCTCCACAGAAGGCACTTCTGTTTTCCTGATGAGCTATCGGTATTTATTTTTACTTTTTTTAAATAAACCAAGCTGAGCACACTGACCCTTGGATTCTTCCCTAAAACTTCAAGGAAGTCCTCTCATTCTTTAGTCAAAGCTGTATAAAGTTTGACATATTTCAGACAGCTTTATTATAAACAAGCATTTTTCTCTTTGTATAAAACTATTGTTTAGTTGTACAGAATTTTCTGAGGGACTTATTCACCTTTAAGAAACTAGCCTTTTATACTGAAATTTCCAATTGTGACTGAACTTAAAGGTATTCAGCTAGATAACATTTTCAGTTGTACTCTTCTGAAATAGGCAGATAGGATATATACAAGGAACAACTAGCACTAAAAGAATGTTATTTCTACTTGGATACTAATATTTTGTTTTCAAATATAAGATGGAATGATTGCTAAATTAAGTTCATAGGCATTTATAATGCTGCCATTTCTTCTGTCAGTAAAGTTTGCTTAAAATCTCTATGAATTAACAATTTGCACCCCACTTAGCAGTGTGACAATGAGTTGAGTACTGAAAATGTAAATGCATATGTAAGTAAAGAGATAATCTCCTTTATTAAAAACCTCCTGTATACAGAGCAGCAAAAATTGTCTGTTTGCTTGACTGATGAAGATTAGCTGACTTCTTGCATTAAAGAAGTTTGTCTTGTAGAGGTTGAAGTGACAAGACAATAACTAAGTGCTAATTGTGCATAACCAGCACTAAAGATATGCAGCCCTATTATAGCATGTAATAAATGAAGTGAGCAAAGAAATATATTAGGTACTTTAATAATGATACTGGAATAGTATTTCACAGCAATAAGAATGTGAGCAGTTTTAGAGTCAAAATTTAGGAGTATCTGTTTTACTTGACTGGGTTCCAGTGAGAAGATAGACTTAATTATGAAGGCAACTTTTTATTTCAGTGGTGAAATAAAATTGATGAATGATTTGTAAATAGCATTAACAACTTATAGTTGCTTTGCATCATAATAGAATTTAGACTGAGTTTTAGTACTTGAATGATTTGATTTTCTCTATAGAACATAGATAAAATAGGTAAGCTTTCCATAGGAGGACAAAGGACATAAGCAGGCAGTTTCCTATAAGAAGAAATACCAAAGGCCAACTAGTAATTGCTATTAAAAATTGTAATGAAACAGCACCTTTCATCTGTCAAGGTGACAAGGATTTCTTTTTAAATAATAACCCCCCAGTGTTACAATCAGTGTGAGGAAATGCACAGTTAACGTTTCTGGGGTATAACTTTCCTGGAGATCATTTAGCAATATGCAATATTAATCTCTAAATCATTAAATATTTTGATGGCATCTGCAAATCTGTGACAGATTTGTTTTTTAAAGCTCCTATTACATTGTAACGTAAAAAGCTTGGAGAGGCAACTCCAACATATATAGGTTTTAAGTAGTCTTAAATTACTTTTTTTTAAATCTTTATTGCCACCAGAATCTTCAAGGCAGAGTGCCTACACGATAACTCCATTGTTCCAGCGGTCTTTTTCCCTTTTATTTGATAGGACAGAGAGGCACCTGCATCACTGCTTCACCATAAGGTGGTGGTGGCTTATGCTGTGGAGTACACACCTCTATTGGAACAGTGTTGCAAATGTCTCTACCTCTCATTTCGATTTTAAAAAGGGGGGGGGGGGAGGGAGACTGCAGGAAATGGTGGTCATCCAGACAGCAAGCCTCAGTGATAGTCGAAAAACACTGCACCACATAGTAGAAAACTGAAGTCTAGAGAAGTAAAATAGTTGAGCTTTAGTACCCTGGACTGACTTTTTCAGAGAGAAACCACCTTAAAGCTTTCCTCAGTGGGTGGGGCCAGCCTCTAGTCTGTGTTATACATGCCAAAGCAGGAACCCTCCCAAGTGAGCTATCTGGCTGGTTTCTTAGTGGCAAAGGTTTCTACATTTCCTCATACTCTAATGCCCATAATTACTTTAAAGATGGATTGATTGCTAAAGGACTATGGTTCCGACATACGGTGGTGTTGGGGGTAGAGCCTGAGGCATGCAACTTGCTACTCTAATAGGCTAAACTATCTCTCCAGCCCTGATAGTTGTCTTAACTATTAGCTAAGCCTGACCTCATTCTCAAGAGATTGGTAAAAAAAAAAATTCGTATATATGCAGCTTAAAATTCAAGAGAATCAAAAGACAGGGCAACTATAATTATGAAAAGGAAAAATGAATATTTAACACCTTTCAAATTTTTTGCAGCACAAACTTGTTTGGTCAAAGTAGTAGGATAGAAATGTGAAGGTTTTTAAAGCATGGCTAAACAATAGTGAATGAGACAAGGCTCAAAGTTTAGAGGAGTATTTTCATGTCCTGTTTCATATCCCCACTATCTGATCCATTTCTTTCGGGTAGGGATATAGCCTTCAACCACTTTACTGATTTGTTTCTGGCATTCAATGAATGTCTCCAGAAACACAACTCAGAAATGAATTGCTGTAAGTAAAGTGTGGTAATATAATTCCCACCTACTAAGTAAGTAGCCAGCAAAGGCAAGCGTGCCATTTTGGGGGAAGCCAGAAAACAGGCTGCTCACCTCTGATTACAAAGCTGACATGCAAAGCAGTCCAGGTGGTAAACATTGTCCTTGGCTCGCATCACCATCTCAAAGGCGGGGATGAGCTTACTACAGGCAGCACAGTTTCCCGTAACACCGAAGAGCCTAGAATGACAAACACTATTTTCAAACTCCTTGCAGGAAAATCTGAGATGGGGTCCTGTGAAGCTGTCAATAATGGCACAGTGGCTGAATGATGTACACAAGTGAGTTTGTCCTGGGTATATACATATTCTGTAATCCATACTCCAGTTAGCCTTTGTTGATGAAAACCTCATTTTATACTGGGAATAAAAAAAAAGGACAAATACATTAGAAATATACATAATTGCACATAAAGAGAATATCAAGAGGTGAATCAATAGCAAATATATAAATCCATATCCCTGTTAGAATGTGCAGTGAACACGAAAGCAATGCAACTTTGATCTTAGTGCCATGTATTAAGGA